>NW_028270166.1:31715176-31873747 GCF_037043375.1 Chiloscyllium plagiosum
AAAACTCCACCTGTACATTTAGTTCTCAGCCACATACCGGGAGAGTAAACCTAGCTGGACTCCCCCTCACCTGAACCCTGGCTCTCTATCCCCTCACGCTCACCCACACCCCCGCCTTTCTCACCCCTCACCTGGTAGCCACAGCTCCCGGCCGCCGCCATCTTACCGCACAATGACCTACCACAACGGAAGTGACACAAACAGAAGCATACCGATTCACGCTTGCGCACTGCCGTCATCGAGATACAAGACGACTGCACAAAAAGGGCGGAACTGACGATGTGCAACGGACACTTCCAGATCTGCCAAAGACTCTTATTAGGCTACTTTGAACAGGGACAAAAATTTCACTATCCTTCAAAGACTAAAGGCAAATTGTAGACACTTTGCTGAAGAAAAAGGCCCTTCTTGATTGTGCAGTCTCGTTGCAAGTGCAGTTCAGGCTAACCACACGTTCCACTCTTTTTGCTGCTAATCTGTGTGCCCCTCTTGCTGAAGTAATTGCCCAATTCCTTATTATTTGTAGAATCATTTTCCCTTTTTCTTGCGACTTCACATTTGACCTTTGGCCTGTAATGCACGTGCTCGAGACAACAGCTAAATTTTTCAAGATGATCATGTCAACATCAAATTTCTGTTCCAATAAATTCATTTTTCCCAAAACCGCCAAGTTTTAGACTCCCAATAACCCTCCTTTAACATAGTTTTTGCAAGTTTGCTTAGCTGTGGTACTCCGACTAAGCGCCAACCAACAAATGGAGACAAAGAAATCTAGAATCGCTTCCTTTCACATTCTGCACTTCATTCACAAATGTAAAAGTTGTCCACATGCAGTAACATATGAACCTGGTCGACCAAGTTCAAGGACTTGCGTATATGGTAGTCTTCCAAGTTTAGGAAGTTACAGCCTGTCCAAAACCATGTTAAATAAACGTTTCTGCCAGGACAGGCAATACAGTTAGAGGATAGAGAGATCTGGAAGTCCACACACCATTGCTTCGTGTAGGTGAAGAGCGAGTCTGGGAGATAGAAGCACACTGGCGTGATAGGACAACTTGCTTTGTTCCAATGGCTTTCTAACATTTTTTAAAATGCATGAGAGGAGGGGGTCACTAGCAGGTCAGCAGTTATTGCTCATCCCCAGTTGTGTCTTGATCTAAATGATTGCTGTTGGCCATTTCAAAAGACAGTAGAGTCAACAAAAATGAGCTTGTAGGCAAGACCAGGTAAGGACATGAGTGAACCAGTTGAGTTTTCACAACAACGATCGTCATTTGGCCACCTTTCTAATTCCAAACTTTTATGGAATTTAGATTTCACCAATTGCCATGATGGGAATTGAACCCACATCCCCAAAGCATTATCTTGGGATTCGGGATTTCTACACCAGTAACATTCCTACAGTGCCACTGCCTCCCCATTTTGGCAATAGATCAAAGAAAAGCACCTGAAGCACTGTTTGGTCAACTAGCTAAAGGCTGCACAAATAAATAACATGCTCAAGGCTGGTTACAGTTTAAGTGGCTCTTGTGGCTGCAAACTCTTTTTAGGAACAACAAAACAGAATGACCAAAATATTCAGATAACCAAAAGCTTAATTATAAATCAGGCAGGGGTGTCAAGGGGAAATTGAGTTAGAATAGAAGGAACATTGGGGAAAAAAAAAATCACAATTTAGAGCCTAGGAAATGTCTCATGGAATGGAACCAAATTAGGAATTCTCAAAAGAGAATTGGATGAATGCAGACATCTATTACTGTGAGAATGGAAGAGATTCCAGATTACAGTGAGGGGAAAACATGGAACAATTTGAAAGAAAAGAAATTATGCATAACCAGGAATTGAATTACCTTTATTGTCACATACCCAAATGAGTAAAATGTTTACAAATGCCCACATAACACCATCTTCAGGCATAAAGGTACTGAGGTATATATTCTGAACAAAATAATTATGGAGGGTTTAAGCTATAGGGAGAGGCTGAGTAGGCTGGGGCTATTTTCCCTGGATCTTTGGAGGCTGAAGGGATGTCACCTTGTCAACTTGAAGTCACCTTAGAGATTTAAGATCATGAGGGGCATAAATAGGTGATAGTCAAGGTCATTTACCCACAGTAGTGGAGTCTAAAACTACAGGGCATAAGTTTAAGGTTTAAAAGGGGACTAAAGGGCAACTATTCATGCAGAGTGGTGTGTGTATGGAATGAGTTGCTAGTGGTGGAGGCTGGCATAATTGCAACATTTAAAAGGCATCTGGATGGGTATGAGTAAGGAGGATTTAAAGAGATATGGGCCAAGGGCTGTCAAATGGGACTACAAAAGATTACTTTAGGACAGCTGGTCAGCAAGTTGGACTGAAGGGTCCGTCTCTATGCTGTACAGCTCTATGACTAAGTAAAGAAATTAATCTGGATTTTTCTAGGTCATAGAAATAAATTAGAAAAATAAAGTTGTAAAAATTTCAGAATATCAATCTTTCTGACATTCTGCATGCTGGCACCTGGCCTCAAGGGAGACCTCCACCACCTCACCGCCACCTAGACTGGACCCACCAACATAAGAATTGCTCCAATTCTGGTGCTCTCACCACAACCGAACAGAAACTTGCCCCATCAACAAGAGTCTCTGCCTCCACTGCCAGGCCACCACACCATGAGCCCTGCTTCGGCTGCAGAAATCACCTTACTGGTGCCATCCTGAGTCTGCTACCAGAGTTGCTGTCCCCAGTTGCTGGAGCAGCTTTGATGCCAGTCCCAAATAGCCGAATTGGCCTCACTGTCACAGGCAACATAGGTCAGTGACCAGACAGATGCGAATAGATTTTAGGGAAATTAAGAACATGGACAGCAGAGGTTGAATGATCTCAAATTTACCAAAGTTTAAATGGGAAATCAGCAATTCATCAGGATAATAAAGGTCTGGAGATAAGAGGCTTGAATGAGAGTTTCCACATAAATAGCAGTAGAGAAGTCTGGCGACATTAAACATGGAAATTTTGATCTTAGTGATGAAAAATGTCAAAATGCATCAGAGGTTAAATTTGATATTGAGGTTGCAAGTAGATTTAGTCCTACATAGTGACTAAGGAGAGGTTAGAATCAGCACATGGGCTGTGTTAATGGTGATGAGAATACAATGGCTTCAGTCTTACCAGTATTGAACTGAAGGATATTTCTGTTCAGGCAGTACTGGAGTTCAGCAACTCAACAGAACTGGACAGGTTCTTTTATCCAGGTGAGGTTGTGCATGATGTTCTAAAGGCAGCATGTAGATGAAAGACAGAATACCAAAGATAGATTCTTGGGGCAAGACCAGAGTAAACAGTGTAAAATAAGGAACAAACACCATTCCAAGTGGTATTCTGGTACAATTAAATTCCAGAGAAGCATGTCCCTGCCCAAGATGATAGTCACAAACTATTTTCTTCCACTACTTGTCAACTATGTGAAAGCCTGCAAACAGGTTGAGAAGGGCTAGAATTTCCCTATATCAAACATATTGGATGTCATATGATTTTAATGAGCTACGTTAGTACAATATTAAAGTAGTAAGCTGTATGGTATTCAAACATGATTTCCAGGTAGAGTAAATCCATACCTGACATTTTAATTTTGAGTAAATCAAACCATGATGATTGAGGTTAATGTGTTTCATTGGTACTATAGTTGACTTCATCGGAGGTTCAGTTGAGATGGAAAAACAGTGGTTTAATCTCTAAGTGGCCCTATAAAACTGTATGGGATCCATGTACAATAAGAAATATAACTCAGCAGACATCGTATATAACAAGGGAGAAAAATAACCCTGGTCAATTCTACAAAACTCTATGAACATCTGGGGACTACTTCCAAAATTGGAAGAGTGCCCTAAGGACTAGTGAAGCAAGAGTCTGACAAAGTCATAGTCTCAGAAACACAAACTCCGGTAACACCATTACATTCATGAGTCTACTGCACAACTGGCATGCAGACCCACCAGAGGTGGCAGCATAATGGTACACTGTCAGGATGGAGTGCCCTTCAAATCCTCAACATTAACTTTGGATACCATGAAGCATCATGGCAACAGGACAAAGATAGCAAGAAAAAAAAACAGTAAGCTATTATGTTCCGCCCAACCCCTCTGCTGATGAATCATAACTCACATATTGACCACCACTTGGAGGATTCACAGATGGTGACAAGCTGAACACTTGCTAGCTGGGGAATTTGAACATCCATCACAAGAAGTGTCTTGATTCAAGTCCTAAAGGCATTGCTTCAGTCTGGCAGGTATTTCCGATGACAAGGGAACCAAGAGGGAAAAACATACTTGACCCCATCCTCACCAACTTGCCAACCATGCAACATTTCCAGTCTCAGGAAAATAGTCCTTGTGGAGATAGAGTGCCACCTTCACATTGAGAGTACCTCAGTTGTCAGCAACTAAAGTCCAAGCATCCATGAGACACTGGGCCATCAGCAGCTTCATTCAAAGTATATTCACACAAGACACTATTATTAACAAAATACCATCACAAAACAATAAATTTTCTCAAATCACATTTATTATTGAATCACTAATACAGAAGTGTATTTTTTCACACTAAATAAAAACAAAATGCAATGTGCACATTGTCAAACTGTCCATTCAAAATTTTTTTTTAAATGAATGGAACAAAAACACTAAAAAGGACAGTTTTACTGTTTGGTCGTTTTAAAAATTATACTAAAAATGGATTTTAAACATTTCTGTCAAGTCGGACATCAATTTCTCTGCCATAAAGTCGGATTCCATTCATCATCCTGCAGGCACGCTCTGCAGAATCTGGACTTTCAAAACGAACCACACCACAACCCTTAGACTTGCCATTTTCCATCTTGATATCTGCATAATGCACATATCCTGCATTTGAAATGCAAAGAACAAGATTTTTAAAACTTCTAGATCCAGTGTTTATCATATATTAAACTACAAGAGTAGAAAATTTACAAATCTGGTTTTAAAATACACTTAGAACTTTGCCATGCAACTCATGCAAATTAATTTCTGAAGTGTAGCAAAAGGCCAGAAGCAAAGAACTATTTTTTCTGGAATTTTCAAACTTACCAAATTCACTGAATTTATCTTTCAGCATTTGCCAGGTGATGTCATAAGGGAGCTTGAAAAAAGAAAAAAATAATTTTAAAAAGTGAACAGCTGAACATATACAAACATTAAGGGCTATCTCTTACATTTATTGAGCTACAGGAAGAATGGTGTGAAATATGAAAAGGGTTCAGAAAAGATTTAAGGATGTTGCCATGGTTGAGCTAGAGGGAGAGGCTGAATAGGCTGGGGCTGTTTTCCCTGGAGCATGAAAGGCTGAGGGGTGACCTTATAGATTCATAAAATCATGAAGAGCATGGGTAGGGTAAACATACTTTTCCCTGGGGTGGGGGGAGTCCAGAACTAGAGGGCATAGGTTTAGGAGGAGAGGGAGAAGATATAAAAGGGACCTAAGGGACAACATTTTCACAGAGGGTGGAATGAGTTGCCAGCGGAAGTAGTGGAGGCTAGTACAATTGCAACATCTCAAAGACAACTGGATGGGTACGTGAATAGGAAGGGTTTAAAAGGATATGGGCCAAGTGCTGGCAAATGGGACTGGATTAGGTTGGGATATCTGGTCGGCACGATGAGTTGAACCGTAGGGTCTGTTTCCATGCTGGACATCTTTAAAACTCTAAAAAGGATAAAAATAATGGGATAGCTGTGATGAGCCCTGTATTGAATGGGGCAGGGATTGCATTTAGAGTAGACTATAGGAAAGGAGGATTTCCTTGATAAATATTGATGCTGCTCAATGGGAAATGTATCACGTACAAAGCAACGAAGGGGCTGAGATGGTCAGTTTGGAGCATCATGGGGACAGTGATCTGGTATCATAAATATTAAGTTTAACTCTAACCATATGGAGGACAAAGAGCAAACTCGAACAAAAATGCTGAACTGGAAGGTAGTCAGTTAAGGAGGGATCTGGCCTAGGCAAGACTGCAGGTAGAAATGTAATCAAGGCTGCCTTTAAAGAGATGGTTTCATAACAGTCAAGGTACATACTTTGAAGTGGAAAACATGACAAACAACTGAAGCTAGAATCCCATGGATGATATAGCAGAGAGCGTGAGAAAGTGCAAAATGGCAATCTCTGAAAGATATCAGGTTAAACATGGCAGAATCAAGCTGAACCAAAAAAAAGTGAAGAGCAAAGCGTCAGTGGCAGGATGATTATTTGCTAATAAGACTATCCAAAAAGGTATCCAACAGACACAGAACAGTAAAGAGAACTGGTAGGAGCAGAGGTGCTGATTATTAATCAAAATGGTGATCTTATAACAGTGGTAGAAAGTGTAACTGAAGTTCTAAAATGAATAATTTGCAGTGTTTACAAAGGAAGGTGATTTTATCAAATGTGAAATTACAGAAAATGTGAAGGTACAGACAGGCTGACAATACTTAAAATAGATGTCAGCCTGGACTGATTGCATTCAACATTACTGCAAACGTAGGGTGGAAATTGCCAGGAAATTAGCCAATCTTTAAATCCTCCAATATATGCTGATACAAAAGGATTGTAGAATTACAAATCATACAAGGAACTTCACCCAGAGGGCTGTAAATCCACATAATTCCTTGTGCAGTGAAACAGTTAACACTACTTTACAATGCTTTTAAAGTTAAGATAGATGTTTTTTTAAACAATAGGATTTAAGGGATAGACTTTATTGAATGGGTGAGCAGGTCCCAAGGGCCAGATGGCCTACTTTTGCTCCTCGTTTTTAATGTACCCTTGTTCAAAAATAGGAGCAAGGAGAAACTGGAAAATTGCAGATCAGTTTGTCAGCAATAAGGAAGCTTTTAGAAACAATGAATAAATATTGTCAACAAGGACAGCTAAGGAAATCAACAAGAATTTGTTATAGGCAAACTGCATTTGACAGACTTGATATTAAGACTCTTGATAATATTTGTTGTGTATACAAATTGCAAAATATTTGATCAAGTACATATTAAGTTGGTTCAAAAAACTGAGGTCGACAGAATAAAAAGGATCAGCAACATCTGATGAAACAAGCCAAGAGATAGAAACCAGCTGCAATGAATGGCCATTTTCCAAACTGGAGTGAGATATACAATGCTCATCACTACTATTTGGTATACAATCACCACTTGGACTTTTGAGTTACAGGCTAACTATTTTTGGAAATCTGTAGATAAAGCTTTGAAGTGTGTCAAGGTGAAGGAAAATAACATTAAGCTGTTTTTCCATTCCACCAACCTAAAATGGACGAAATACAATGAAAGTGCATCATGGTACACTACATAGAGACAAGAGAAGAGATAATACATGCTTAACACTGCAAGGCGATGCAAGAACAACAGGATTTCGAAAAGAAAATTTGATAAATACTTGGGAGGAAAAAAATACAAGCATGAGGTAAAAAGCAGAGGAGTGCGTTTAATTAGTTTGCCCTTTAAAACGTTCAAAACACAATTACTGAAAGAAAGTGCTTTTCTACTACTGTGATTCTGCAAGTTTAAAGAATTTGCCATTCCATCGGAGCCTAAGTATGGTTTAAATTCAGATCTCCACTGTCCAAGACTGACTATTCATATAACAAGCTAGTTGGTTGTCAGACTTTTTTTATTTCACTCGTGGGACATGGGGATTTGCTGGCTGGATCAGCATTTACTGTCTGTCCCTAGTTGCCCTTCAAAGTGCTCATTGCATCCTACCACAAGGAGTCATCATCTCCAAGTAAAGAAAAAGTACAAAAAAATTTACCTTTTTGTAATTTATTGAAGCTATTGCAGTTGCTATTCATACTCAAATAAAGCAGTGTGAATTTAGTGTTACTGTCAATGCTTCAAACATTTAACAGGTTAAATAACATGCTAGTAGAAAATGAGGCAGAGATCAAACAGTTGCATTTTAGTCAAGTTGTTAAAATTCCCTATTGGTCTGCTCGCCTTAATTGCTCTAGCTTATTCTTTGTGTACTAAAGCAGATGCGTAAACCTTTTAGTTTTTATATCCAACAATATTTCATGTGCCTCGTGTATGTTTAAAAAATTAATGAAAATATACTCACATTTCGAACAAATATTTGACAGATTCTTCTTGAATTAAGATTTCCAGTACCGGTTCCCATGGATCCTCCATAGTTACCACTGAAACGATTACGATCCATGTCTGCTGGCTTGTCAAAACCACCTGCCATTCCAGAACCCATACGATCCATACCACCACCCATTCTATCACCACTCTGGCCCATCCAATCCATTCCAGGTCCCATACGGTCAACATTAGATGCCATCCCAGAACCCATGTTGGATGGGATTCTGTCCATTCCCAGGCCAGTTCGATCCATAGCGCCACCCATACGATCCATTCCAGGTCCCATGCGATCCATGTTGTCCATACCAATGCCTCCGCCCATTTTATTCATTCCTCCCATTCCAATACCTATGGAGGGAGAAGCATTTTAACAAGGAAAAAAAATGGCATGTACTACTCCAACTGCATCAGTACAGATGCAGAACAAGCTGTACCCCTGAAATGGCTTTTTAAACGTTGCATCCAAAAAGGTCCCTACTTCTGCACAATAATCACCATGATTGGTAAAAAGAACAATGCACTAAATACGGATTGAAATCCTCAAAATCTTTCCTGTGGCTGATTTTAATTTGGCAATATACCCTAATATTGGTGAAAAATGATGTCACTGCATTTACAATCCAAACTCTAAGACTCTGAAGTCAAGGGTTCAAATTCCACATGGCAGCAAGAGGAATATTAATTCAAGTAACAAATCTGGAATTCAAGGTTAGCCTCAGTGATAGTGCCATTACTGAAACTACCATCTGTCATAAAACCCAACTCATTCAGTAATGGTCTTTAAGAATTAGCTGGTCTGATCCACATGCAATTCTAGACCCATGATAATGTGGTTGACCCCTAACTGCAAGCCACTTAGCTCAAGGGCAATTAGGGATGGGCAACAAATGGTGGCTTCGTCAACAATGCCCACTTCACATGATAAATTAGAAACACCAGTTTACTTTACATTCCCTTGGTGATGGTATACATGCACCTTCACAACAAAGATGCATTACTTAACGTCATTTTAATTTTTAAAGTGCATTCTGGAATGTTGGTATTTGCAACACATTTGCTACATTTTTAAATGACCCTTTTAATGACAATAGCAAACTATCCAGCAGTATTCTGAATTTGGATCTTAAAATATTGACTCTGCAGCAAGTTAACAATCAAAAGTAGTGTTGAGATGTTCTTACCCATCCCTGATCCCATGCCTGGTGTACCAGCAGCCATGCCACCACTCATCCCACCAGCTAAAATGGGGAATTAAAAAAAATACATGCAAAATTAAGCTTTTAAAGAGATTGTCTTGAAATTTATTTGATCATAGGATGTGGACATCACTGGCTTGGCCAGCATTTATTGCCCATCTCTAATTGCCCTTGAGTAATGTAACCCTGAAAGCTATAACTTAGAAACTCAGATTTTATAACAAAATTTAAAAAGAATTGAAGACACCCCTAACCAATGCAATTTCAATTTAGAATTCAAATCCCTACAGTCAGCTAAGTTTCAACAGTTAAAACCACAAGGACCAGGAAATTTCATACCCCAATTGCTAGTCTGTACCATTTTTAAATCTTTGGTCGACCTGGGCTACATTCTAGATTATCCTTGACATCAAATTAGGAAGAGAAAGGCACCAGGGTTCCTATTGCTGAGTGCTATTCAGAACTCAAGCTTTAAGTACAGATGGATATCAGGTTAGGGCATGGTCAGCCATGGTGTATACTGTGGCAAAATCGTATGGGAGGGGATAAATTTAAGTATAATGAAAATCATTATTCAAAATCTGTAAACTGAAGCCAGTCGGGTAGAATCCGAGAAATAGGAGAGTCGATGTTTCAGGCATAAGCCTATCAGGAATGCCCAAAACAAATTCTCCTGCTCCTCAGATGCTGCCATACCGGCTATGCTTTCCCAGCTCCACACTCTTCGACTCTGATCTCCAGCATCTGCAGACCTCATTTTCTCTCAATCTGTAAACAGATTATTAGCTTCCAAGATACCTGAACAATGTAACGTACCAGAAAAGTTACATCTGAACTAAAAACTGAACTATATTCTTAAGGCAGGAGAGAAGTCAGAACTCAAACAGATTTTCAGAAAATGCTGGCCTTGCAAGTTATTCTGAATTTGGACAATCTAATCCTATTCTCACACTGAAGTCAGCAAATACCAGAAACAAATATTTCATTTATTAGTGGGCAGGAAATCTAACATTTCAGCACAGTACAGGCCCTTCGGCCCTCTGTCACACCAACTTGTGAAACCAACCTGAAGCCCATCTAACCTACACTATTCCATTTTCATCCAATGACCATTTAAAAGCCCTTAAAGTTGGCGAGTCTACGTTTTGGGCATTCCTGATGATAGGCTTATGCCTGGAACCTCTAATCTCCTGTTCCTCGGATGCTGCCTGACTGGCTTCAATTTACAGATTTTGAATTATGATTTTCATTTTCCTTAAATTTATCCTCTCCCATACTATTTGGTCAGTGTACATCATGGCTGACCATACCCTAATCCGATATCCATGCCCCTACTGAGTAAAGAAACTACCCCTGACATCTGTCCTAGATCTATCACCCCTCAATTTAAACCTATGTCCCCTGATGGTAACCATCACCATCCAAAAGAAAAAGGCTTTCAGTGTCCACCCTAACCCTCTGATTATGTTATCTCAATTAAGTCACCTCTCAACCTTCTTTTCTCTAATGAAAACAATCTCAACTCCCTCAACCTTTCTTCATAAGACCTTCCCTCCATACCAGCCAACATCTCAAGATTCCACATCCTTGCTATAATGTGGTGACCAGAACTGTACGCAATACTCCAAGCACAACTGCAAAGTTTTGTATAGCTGCAAAATGACCTTGTGGCTCCAAAATCTGATCCTTCTACCAATAAGAGCTAACACACCATATGCCTTCTTAACAACCCTATCAACCTGGGCGATAACTTTTAAGGATCTATATATAGAAATAGAGATCTCTCTGCTCATCTACACAACCATGATTATTACCATTAGCCCAGTACTCTGCATCCCTGCTTTCCAAAGAAAATCACCACACACCTTTCCGCATTAAACTCCATTTTCCACTTCTCAGCCCAGCTCTGCAGCTTATCTATGTTCCTCTAACCTGCAACACCGCTCGGCACTATCCACAACGCCACCGACCTTAGTGCCATTCCCAAATTTACTAACCTATCCTTCTCCATCCTCATCTAGATCATGTATAAAATTGACAAACAGTAAATCCAAAACAGATCCTTGCGTATACAAGTAACTGAACTCCAGGATGAACATTTCCCATCAAACACCACCCTATCTTCTGTCAACTGGCCAATTCCGGATCCAAATCGCTAATTCACCCTCAATCCCATGCTTCCGCACTTTGTGCGATAGCCTGTGTGGAACCTTAAACACCTCACTAAAATTCATATACACCACATGAACCATTTTAACCTCATCCACTTGTTTGGTCACCATCTCAAAGAACTAAGGTTTTGAGGCACAAACTACCCATCACAAAACAGTGTTGACTATCCCTAACCAAATTATTTCATTGTCGATGATTACAAATCCCAGCTAGTGTAACCTTTTCCAATACTACCCACAACCAAAGTAAGGCTCACAGGTCTATGATTACCAGGACTGTCTCTACTTCTCTTCTTGAAGGGGACATTTGCTGTCCTCTCGTCTTCTGACACTATTCCTGTAGACAATGACATCATAAAGATCAAAGCCAAAGGCTCTGCAATCTCCCCCCTAGCTTCCCAGAGAATCCATGAATTAATCCCATACAGCCCAGGGGACTTATCTATTTTCACACTTTCCAAAGTTGCTAACACGTACTCCTTGTAAACCTCAATCCTGTCTAGTCTAGAAGCCTGTATCTCAGTAATCTCCTTAACAATGTATTCGCATTGGAAGACAGACCAAAGAAAATTCATTTAGCACTTCCCCAACCTCCTCAGACTCCACACACAACTTCCCACTACTATCCTTGATTGGGCCTCATCTTCCTCGAGTCATTCTTTTATTCCTGACATACCATAGAAAGCTTTAGGGTTTTCCTTGAACGTACCTGCCAATGACATCTCATGTCCCCTCCAGGCTCTTAGCTTGCTCTTCAAGTCTTTCCTGGCTAACCTGCAACTCTTAAGCACCCTAACTGAGCCCTCACATCTCATCCCAAAATAGGCCTTCTTCTTGACAAGAGATTCGGCGACTTTAGTAAATCACAGCTTCTTTGCTCAACTGCTTCCTCTCTGCCTGACAGGAACATACTTATCAAGGACCCGCAGTAGGAACAAACCGGTTTGGATGCAGGTCTTTAGGAAAGCTGGCAGCAGAAAGTGCGTGGATTTAAGCTTTAAAGCTTAAGTATGGAATTGCTATCAAGTCTGGAAATCAAGTCAACTTCCATCAATATCAATAGCTTAAGATACCAATTTAAGTATTCCTATTAAATTGCATGCAACAGTAACTTGGAGAAACAATTTGTAAAGGCCAATCAGGCTTTCACTGTGGTATATTTGCATGCAGTGGAAGCTACATGTTAATGCACATAGCCCTATTCTTTAGAATAAACGCAACTGCCACACACTAGTTCATTCCTTGGGACAATGTCTTAACCAGTCAACCTGCCTGGTTCAAATTTAAACAGAGCTTGGCAGTTAACAATCTAAATGGTGCATTCTCGGTGGGAACGACACTAGCAGAGTCTATTTGCCAACTACAGCATACTCAGCAT
Source organism: Chiloscyllium plagiosum (assembly GCF_037043375.1). Taxonomy (NCBI): domain Eukaryota; kingdom Metazoa; phylum Chordata; class Chondrichthyes; order Orectolobiformes; family Hemiscylliidae; genus Chiloscyllium; species Chiloscyllium plagiosum. Next base: position 31,728,057 of record NW_028270166.1, read on the forward strand.
TATATAACATAAAACTTATTCCCTCTAAAATTGGTATTCTTGTGAAGTGTCCTAATTAGGACAAGACAAAAAGCTTCTATAAAATGTAATTTTCAGCAAGTTCTATACTAGCAAATAACTACCCGGAATAATTTTATTGAAGAACAGAACTTAATTACTAAAATGATTGTTTACTTGCAACCATCAGGACTGAAACGAAAGAAAACCAACTTAACTTAAAACAACAATTTATAACAAAGGCAGGTGTTGTTTAGACTATGGCTAGGCAGTTAGAACAGTCAACTGACTAAATTCAAACAAGTTGGCTCTGGTCAGGGCACTGCCTTGAAAGCTAAGCAAAGATTGGTTGTTTCCACTGCACCTCTTGCTAAGAAAATGGTTTAGTAGAAACATTCTTTTTAACTACAAAAACCAGGATCTTGTGCATAAATGTGATTCATGCATGGTAGAAGCTACTTACATTATGAGCCCAATGACAATCTTAAATTGGTTTCCAGTGCAATTCTTAGCAGTCAGGACTCATTAAATGTTATCCACAGCAAAATCACATCTAATGCTGCGTGCTCTGTTTAGAGTTTTATTAACATAAGCTGATTGCAACAGGTTGACTGCTCAGAGTCAAAGCAGCAAATTGCTTGATATGGCCCTTCAGGTGGTTTGGACATGTAGCCTGCACACATGGCATTTACATTGGGTGTAAAACTCATACGTTACTCATTTTTGTGGCAGGTAGAATCTTTTTGGCTTGAGTGTAGCATCCTCAGTGGAGGGAAAAACCACTTGTCATGTTACCTGAAAGTAGCAATGTGGCATTTTCTTTATATTGATTTGCAGTCACGTACCATGAATGTCTCATCCTGGCAGTGGAGGAATGGGTGGCTTTGGTCGAGACTTCAGCAGAAATGGCATTGGAATGTCATGTGGTTATGGGGATACCTCTGGTGGAATGAGAAATTCAAGTAGCTACACTGCAGTAAACATAGTGGTATTCTCCACTAAGGGTGCTGCTGTCAAACCAAATAAACAAAAACAAACAGTCTGCCTACCACATGAGTAACATAATACAAGCTTCAGCACTGGTGCAATGCCAAATAGGCTGGAGGACCCAAAGACTGACAGACCATATCAAACATGTCCCTTTGACAGTCTGCTGACCTTGCTCAACAAGCCCAAGCTGGTAAAACTCAGAAGTGCACAACATCAGACACAATTCTGATGTTGGACATCATTTTATAATTAATCCTGACAAGACTAATAATTCTACAGGAATCCAATTTATCAGCTGCAATTGCAGTGTGATCCATTTGTCCATACTAGAAACTAAGCAACTCACACACAGGGCCCTGCTCTTTGTAGGAAGAGAATATGTTCACACACTGCACCTCTTGTACTTAGGAAAGCTAAGCAAACAGCCAATCTCTTCAGCATCTTCATGGCAATGTCCTGACCAATTTGATTTGGCAATATCCTGTTAACAGCAGTTCCTGATGAATCTCCTTGCCAGAGTCCAAACAATAATCAAACCCTCATGATATATAAATTACTGCTTCATTTTTTGCATTTCAGTCCTGATGAAGAAAATCTTGACTCCATATCTCTTTTCCTTGGCAATATTTATCAACTTAGTACACTAAAGTAACAGGAAATGCAAAAGGGATCAAAAGCACAGACCTAAAACAGACTACAAATGAACCTGTTCACAATACTGGCCTAGGTTTTCACTGCTAGCTAAATACAGCAAGCCCAACTGTAGCATGAATCTAAAATGCAACTAACGTTAACTTGGTTTTTTTAACACTGAAAAATCAACCAACATTGCTACTTGAACTTACCCATTCCTCCACCAAAGGAATCCCCATAGCCACGGGACATTCCCATATCATTTCTACCAAAGTCTCGGTCAAAGCCACTGCTACCCATTCCTCCTCCACTGCCTGGACCATACATTCCGCCTTGGTACATGTCTGCAAGTCATATAAAGTATGCTAATGAAGTGAATAATTACACTGTGAAAGTTCAGATAAAAGTCATTGCAGGATATTTACAAATTGTATAAATGTTAAATGCACTCAGCAATTAAAGTAGAGGCAAACCTAACCAAGCACGAGTGCCATGAGCAGTAATATTTCATCCATTGTGTTACCTAGATGTATAAAATATATTATCACCATCCATATCCATTTCATACTCAAATGTCACTGTCACAATGACATCCTACCTCTCACCCTCAGCAGTTCCACTGTAAAAACTTTTTATATACACATGGGAAAAGTCTGAACTGCTCAGACAGCCATACAGACATGATGAGCCAAAGAGCCCTTTTGTGCTGTAACAAATTTTGTGGTTTAGTGGTCATGTTTAATCACTATGTTTATTGTGATTATGTCAAAGTCTTTTACACACAAATCCATGTTTCATCTGTGTCCTTTGAACATCAAAACCCTTCAGTACAAAATCAAGCCAGAATGCTCCAGATTCAATTGTTTATTCATATAACACTAACCATCCAATTTTACATCAAATTAATGCTTTGGAGCTTCTCCAAGAACAAAAGTTGGTTTCAGTAAGCCACACAAGCCAGTAATGGGCAGAACAGCGTTACATTATGTAATCTCAGGCAAGGTAGCAGCATTTGCCCAAACATGACAATTCTAGGACATCAGCCAGGATTGATACTCCTGGTCACTATCCAGAGACCACTATTTTAGAAAGAGTTCGGCTCCCATGTAGTGTGCAAACTCCATCCACCCCAATATATTATAACAGTACTTAATGCCTTGGGTTCATATATTAATAAAGCCTTTTCTTTTAAATAGTTTCGAACATACCAACATGTACATTATCTTGCACGTAAGAGTTGAAAAACTGGATACCTGCTTTTCACCTCTAGTGTGCAACAATTTGATACATCCCCATTTGACTTTGGGTAAAATAGTTGTTCACATCTTTAATTTTCCAAAAAATCTCATTCATCCATTTGTATTAAATTTGCATAAGGAATTAGATAATTAGGGCATCTACACTATGATCTACACCTGAAAGTCGCATTTTCTTAAGAAAAAGCAACTTTTCTAAGGTTAGAATGTTAACAGGTTTCTATGCAAAACCCTCAGACAAAACAGATAGAGACGAACAGCATTACAAGAATTCCCAGCACTGACTGCATGTAAGTAAGGACCTAATCTGATAGAAAGTTTTGCATACTCATAGGTATGTTTCCAGTCCATGTGAACTTACCTCCCATGCCACCACCCATTCCTCCACCACCAACGGGTCCTCTAAAATCATCCATTCCTCCCGATCCTGGGCAGAGAAGTTACATGAACATTTGTAACACAGGATTAATAAAAAGTACTTATGGTTTTGACTAAAATCTGGGCATAATTCAACGTTCCCCTGCCATTACCACTCCCAAGGAGCTGGGTTTAGTAGCTCTTGGCTAATTAACCTAGACAATCTTGGGAGACTCCTTTTAAGAAAAAAAGCTAGTCAAGGCTGGAAACTAGAGCTTGACTCCAGAATGAAAGGTCAATGCTTGAAAGTCCAAGTAAATGTGAAAAATGAATTAAAACCATCTTTAATTGTTCAGTGCTTTTCACAGCCACCTTTTTGTAATCAGTCATGTACAGTACTTACTCTACAGTAACTCAACGCAAAGGTTTCAAAATCCACTTAAGGAATTTTGCACAAAAACCTTTCCTCCCGAACATGTCAAGATGGACAGGGACTATACTGCTTAGCATTTTCTTGCTACAAAGGAGATTGTAATGGGTAAGGCCAAAGTAATAACACTTGCTACGGATATTTGCAAAGTGACAGATCTCATCATCCTGTTGGCTAAGTGAAACAAATTTGTCTATTTAGCTTTAAAAAAAAAGACTTACCTCCCATTCTGCCCATGTTCATTCCTGGGCCAAACCGCCCCATGTTATCCATCCTGTCCATCCCACCACCACCGCCACCACCACCATACGGACCATCCATGCCTGAAAGTTGATGTCAAACTTTAAATACAAGATTTCAAGGCTCTTAACACATTTATACACACTCAGCAAATGTTCCATTGGCTATGACACCGCTCAGTTAAGTACAGGTAGTAACAGACGGACAGCAACTCTGGCCTCAAATGCCCTGATAAATTTTTGTTAAGTGTTTGAAATTTTAATTCTACCTTGAAAACTGCTTGAAACACCTTTTTAGGAGGCATTCCAAAGACACGACATTCAGGAAAATTTTTCATCTATGTTTTAAGTGGGCAACTCAAGTTTTAAAATAATGACCCCTTGTTCAAGATTCTCATGCAAGAGGCAATATCCTCTCCACATCTTCCTTATCAAGACCACTTGATTTGATTTAATATCAAATTTTCAAACAAATCGCGTCTTACTCTTCTAAACTCCAATAGAATTATCCAAACTAAGAGGCCCATCCCAGGCATTAGTGTGGTAAATCTGCTCTGAATTGCTTTCAACACTTGCATCTTTGTTCAAGTAAGGTAATCAATACAGTACCCCAGACGGTCTCACCAATGCCGTGAATAACTGAAGCATTGCCTCCCTACTTCTGTATTTAATTTGCCTTGAAATAACATTCCATTAGTTTTGCTAATTATTCGTTGTACTTGCATACTGTTACATATCATGCACAATGAGACAGAGAGATCACTGTCCAAGAGCTCTGCAATCTCACCAGTTAGAATTATTCTTCCTGACAAAATAGACCAGTTCACATTATATTCTTTTTGCCATATTGAGTTTCTTGTCTATAGAAACTCCAAGGATAATTACAGTAGAGGATTCAGAGATGGTAACGCCAAGCAGCAGTGGCTATATTGTCACTTAGTGATGTTCACTGTCTGCCACGTGCAAGGCATGAATGTTTCTTGCCATTTGTCAGCCCATGCCCAAATTTGTTGCATTTCAACACGGACTGCTTCAAATCTGAGTCGCAAATGGTGCTAAACATTGTGCCATCAGAAAACATCCCTGCTTCTGACCATATGATGGTGGGAAGGCAGACTAATAAGCAAGTGAAATGGCTGAGCTTAGGACACTACCTTGAAGAGCTCCCACAGAGATGTCCTGGATCTCAGATGACTGACTTTCAACAACCACAACCATCTTCCTATGCACCAGGTATAACTAACGAGTGGAGAGTCTGCCCCCAATACCCTTTGATTCCAGTTTCACTAGAGCTCCTTGGTACCACACTGTCAAATGCAGGCTTGATGTCAAGTGTCATGGGGGAAAGAGGACTGCACGTACTTTAAACCGGGTTACCAGAGCAGAAAGCATTTTAATTTCTTGCCACAATTAAAATTTTGCAAAACAAGTCCAGCATATGTTAACTAGAGATCCAAAAACTAGGACTAAGATTAACGGCATAGCTGGGCTGAGAGGCGGCAAATGGAGTTTAATGCGAGAAGTGTGTAGTGATTCACTTTGGAAGGAGGTAAAAAAAAAAATGAGCTAATGGTAAGATTCTTGGTAGTGTAGATGAGCAGAGAGATCGGTGTCCACATACATAGATCCCTGAAAGTTGTCATCCAGCTGTACAAAACTCTGGTGCAAAGAGTATTACGTACAGTTCGGGTCACCGCATTATAGGAAGAATGTGGAAAGGGTTCAGAAAAGATTTACTAGGATGTTGCAAGGTATGGAGGGACAGTCTTGAGGAAAGGCTGAGGGGTTTGAGGTGGTTTTCATTAGAGAAGAGATTGAGAGGTGACTTAATTTGAGACATAAAATAATCAGAGGGTTAGATAGGGTGTACAGTAAGAGCCTTTTTCCTCAGACAGTGATGGCTAGCATGAGGGGACATAGCTTTAAATTGAGGGGTGATAGATCTAGGACAGATGCCAGAGGTAGGTTCTTTATTCAGAGTTGGGGTGTGGAATGCACTGTCTGCAACAGTAGGAGACTTGCCAACTTTAAGGACTTTTAAATGGTCACTGGATAAACATATGGATGGAAGTGGAATAGTGGAGGTTAGATGCTTCAGATTGGTTTCACAGGTCAGCGTGACATCAAGGGCCTGTACTGTACCATAATGTTCAATGTTCAAAAAAAGCTCCAAATTGGGTTCTTAAGACTTACCGCCTCCTCCCATCCGATTCATGCCACCAAACCCCATTCCATCCATTCCCATACCTGTATGGAAGAAACAGATTTGAATGGTCACTTTGAAGATCAAACATTTTTCAAAACACACTATGTTAGATACAGAGGTAAATAAAACTCAAATAAACCTGAACCATTTTGGGAAAGCAAATCTTAGCAAGACCCATACACTTAATGGTAAGCTCCTAGGGAGTGCTGCTGAACAAAGACCTTGGAGTGCAGGCTCATTGCTCCTTGAAAAGTGGAGTCGCAGTTAATAGGATAGTGAAGACAGCGTTTAGTATGCTTTCCTTTATTAGTCAGAGTATTGAGTACAGGAGTTGGGAGGTCATGTTGCGGCTGTACAGGGCATGGGTTAGACCACTGTTGGAATATTGCGTGCAATTCTGGTCTCCTTCCTAACGGAAAGATATTGTGAAACTTGAAAGGGTTCAGAAAAGATTTACAAGGATATTGCCAGGGTTGGAAGATTTGAGCTATGGGGAGAGGCTGAACAGGCTGGGACTGTTTTCCCTAGAGCATCAGAGGCTGAGGGGTAACCTTATCGAGGCTTACAAAGTCACGAGGGGCATGGATAGGATAAATAGACAAAGTCTTTTCCCTGGGGTGGGCAAGTCCAGAACTAGATGGCATAGGTTTAGGGTGAGAGGGGAAGATATAAAAGAGACCCAAGGAACAACGTTTTCATGCAGAAGGTGGTACTTGTGTGGCATGAGCTGCCAAAGGGCATGGTGGAGGCTAGTACAATTGCTACATTAAAAAAGGCATCTGGATGGGTATATGCATAGGAAGGGCTTGGAGGGATATGGACCAAGTGCTGGCAGTTGGGAACAGGTTGGGTTGGCATATCTGGTCAGCATGGATGGGTTAGACCTAAGGGTCTGTTTCCATGCTGTACATCTATGACTATTTAGTCTGGCCATGACCACCTACAGAACATTCAATGCACACAAAATAAAGTCTAATAAAATCAATTCATTGAGCAAACATGTTAAGATGACAGAGTAAAGTAGCATTCACATTGGGTGGTTGATGATAAAAAGCCTAGGATATCCCCTTATTTAGGAGTTAACAGCTCATGGGAATTGGAGATACACCAAAAAGTGGCCATTCTTAAACAAAAATTTTCCAGCATATTACGTTTGGGACTACATTTCAGCAGCCCCAATCCAATACTAAATTTACAGCACAGCATGAATTTCTCCAAGTTCTAGGAATGCTTCATGCATAAGTGGTTCACATTTCAATATCCTTTGTTGCACTGATTACACTACAATTGTGGTGCTTTGTACATAATTTACCCCTTCTTGGGTTATTAGTCATGCAAGCAGCAATCCTCTATTACTGGTTCATGAGATGGAACTGACAAGCTGACATTGTCTATTTAAAGTATTTCCGTGAATGGGTTAGTGGCTGCTCTTTCTTCAGAGGCATAGCAGCATTCATATTAACACTATTCCTACATAGTTTTAAATAGGTAATTTCAAAGCTTACAAGAGGAAAATGTCCAAGTCAGAACAGCACAAAACCTTAAACTGGAAACATCAAGGTAGTCAGTCTCACACTCTCAGAACTTCTTCTTCTGTTCAGGTCGAGGCTGGAAAATCTTGACACTGCTACTATACTTAGTTAGCATTTTCTGTAGCCACTGTGCACTTGTGACACAGTGGATGGATCAACAATATGCTTTGACTTAGATGACATGCTCCAAGCATTACTGGGAGTGATTTCAGAGCTCTCAAACTGCACCCATAGATTAAAGTTAGTATATATAGTTGGTGAATTTTAAATATTAGTATTGATTTAAGTTCTTGGAGTTACCACTGATGTTGGAGAAACAATTTTACTTTCTCTTATTTCAAAGAATTTCCTAGAAGCAACAGTGAGCCACATAACACAGAAACAGGCCTTCAGTCCAATTCATTAGCACTGACCAAACATGCCAATCTGACCACGTCTATAGAAATGGTCAGATGCTTCCAAGTCTAAAGCTTCATATTATTTATGTATGTGAATTGACAACCTGTTTTGCCATCAGAGGAGTTGAAACTAAACCAGAGATCAAAAAATGATCAATCCCACACCTGACACATGCAGGGGTAGTCATGGATGAAGTTGAAAATTATTGGGCAATCAACATTGTGTTGAATAATGACTGTAGCAATGTCCTGGTATCTATGCGTAACAATAATGCTAACTTCACAATTCAATCAACCGTTAATTGCATTTAAAAATGTTACTATGGTAGTTTGTACAGAAAACAGATGATTGTGTGACAGGTACTAAAAGCAGGTCAGTCAGTCAATACTATGCACCTGCATTCCCAAAATGTATTTTTGAGAAGACTTTCACATATTAAATTTGAAATGTACAGACAGACAGATTTGAAGAGGACAGGGAACTGATATGGCCTTAATAATACTTCTGAATAGTTATTATTAACAGTAGGAAACCTTCACGAGGACCAATTACTTCAGTCTCAATATGCATATTGGCGCTTCCATGGCTTGTATCAATGATACTGAAGGACTGAAGGACTTAAATTTATATACATGTGGGTAGAAGTTCAAAGCAGCAAAATAAATTTAGGTAGCTCTCAATGTAGTTGGCAAATACCTGGCCTAAGTCTTTTTATCCAAATAATGCTGTTTAAGATTTGAAAATTGCCTTCATTCAATTAGCAGTATACATCATGCAATGCTACATTCTCAAATCTATTGAAGAATGAAGCACAAGGTAATTGCAAGAGCAGAAGTTGTCTTTCCAGGACAATGAGGTTTGGTTTAGTTGAGTTGGCTGGACGGTCGGTTTGCCAAGCAGTGTGATGTCAACAGTGTGGATTCAATTTCCATCACCAGTTGATATTACCATGAACGACACTCCCTTCTCAACCTCTCCCCTTTGAGGTACGGAGACCCTCGATTACACTATTATTCGTCTCTCCGTCTGGACAACTCAGCTCCATGTTCTGATAAGACTATGGCGACGATATTAATAAAACAAATTATTCTCTCTGAACAAAGATCTGATTAGACCATATCTATAATACATATCCAGTTTTGTTTCTTCACACGATTACAAGTTCCTTCGCAAAGTTTCAGATAAGATATCATAGGGCTGATATTTAGACTGAAGACAGTTGAGATAGAGAGTCACCACAGGAGTCAATAGCCCTTGTGCTTTTAATTTATTTTCACAGAGTAGAACATGTCCACTATTCTGTCACAAGTCAGATGTGGATTCCTCTCAACCCCAACTATGCAGAGTCAAGTTGATGCACAGATGCCATATAATTCCAGAAGTGATGTAACTAGAGGTTTTAAACACATATCCATTAACTACAAAGCAACAATGACCCATTCTTTACCTCATTAACTTTCCATGTGCTTGCAGGATAGCACGTAACACTACAATTTGAAGAAAAATTCATAGCTACTGAGGTATCCGTTCTCAGAGGTAAAACAGATTGTATCTAATTGGATAAAAAAAAAGGGGCACAGGACACCCATGAGACTCAACAAGGTTATCAAAACTACAATGCATACCTCCCATGCCTGGACCCATGTCTCTAGGTCCAGCATTTCCCATTCCGGAATTCAGATCTCTGGCATCAAGCGGTTGGCCACCAGGTCCCAGGCCCATACCAACACCACCAAGTCCCTCTACAATTGAAGCAAATTAATCTATCAGAAGAGCTGAAATAATCATACTTGAGAAAATCTTCAAAGTACAAGCACTGTAAATATAAAGCTATAGTTCGTGTGGCACAGCACAGATCGACTTGACATTAGTGAACTGACATTTACATGTTAATTAGGCATCAAAAATCTGGAATTTAACATGCAAACACCAAGATTCGAGAAAGGTAAAGTTAATTGTAAACTTTTACTTTTATATAGTCAGAACCACAATTCCACCAGAAAGTCAAAAGTCAGGCACAAATATTTAACCTATACATTTTACTTGTTCAATCAAAATGAGTTAAGTTTAATGTTAAACACCTTTCACAGCCTTATTTCATCATAGTTTGAGACCTTCGGTAAAATATCCATTCGCCCATTATCAGCTCTCCACTGATTTGCTGTGATTTACTTTAAGAGAAGGAGAATGCTTACTAGAACCCAAATAACATTTTCACTACACTAAGATTGATATAATATTAAAGAGCTCTTACTGTCCAAGATTTTAGACTTAATTTAACTAATCTCACTTGCAAAACACCCAATAATGACAAAATGCGAAGATACTGTATAGTGTCAAAGAATTTAAATGCTTACATCAAAACAATTTGAACAGATTTTGAACAAAAAAAGATTTGCTAATCGTTTAGTGAACAGAAATAAGATTAGCAATACAATCAACAGCAGTTCATGAAGTGTAGCAGTGCCACTTGGTGGAACAAAATTGAAAAGCAGCTCTAGTAAATTCAAGTGGATTGCTGATTTTAATTTTTCTTACTAAGATTTGCAGGTTATTTTTAAAATCTAAGTGATAAATGGCTGAATTATTGCAGCATTTGTTACTATACAGCAACATCAGCTTTTTAGTAGATGTGATTAGAAAAGATCCAGTACCAAGTTAGTTAATCCTTTTGCCAAAGTGTTAGAAGGATCACTACATATACCTCAGTACCCAAGTTAGAAATGGATAAACAAAGTTGTAATCCCCACTCTCAACTGTTAAGTGGTCCGTGCTTAACATTCATTGCAGATTTGTCACATCAGAATGGACCAATTTAAGATGAAAACATCCATTTCTTTTAAAATGTTTCAAGATTTGAATTTACCAGTTGTGTTAAGAATGAGAGCAATATGACCATGCTTCACATTAAGAACAAAGACATGGTAGACAGAAGCAGACATTCACTAGCTGAAAATTTTGAGGAAGCGGAGTACAATGAAATGCAGGATGAGATTTAGAGCGAGAACAAGGCATAAAGAAAGTTTCATCACTACATCTGTGGAATTCACTTCCATGATTAATGGCTAAAGCAAAAATTGTCAATTACTCAACTACTGTAAATAGATAGGAAAACCAAAAGCAAAGGAATATGGAAATAGGATGGGTAAATGAGAACAGAGTGGTTGAGATAAATAGTCTAATTTCAGAATGAAACTTCAACATATAAAAACGATTTTGCTTTAATACACCAATAGGAAGAGTCAACATTAAAACTTTTTCAAAAATACATACTAGGAAGTTGAGGAGTGCGTTCAGCACCATAGAAGTTATTCTTTGGCATGGATTTTTCATCCTGCAAGAAAATCAAAAGCTATTTTAACAAAGCAAATGTCACAAGACAATAATGAAATAGGCTACTAATTTTCTCTTTTAAACAACTGTATTTCTGTTAGAGCCTTTGTTAGGAGCACTTGCAGTTAGGACAGAGCTAACTTCAAGTGTTGAATTTTGAGCTTTGTTGATCTGGCTATTCTCAGCCAGAGAGAAAACACTACCAGTCTCATTGTGCCTGGACTTCTGGGGGAGCTGGGCACATTCAAATAATCAGCCTAGTGTCACCTTGTGCGAAGTACACACATATGCTAGTTGAAACCAGGGTCAGCTTGGTGGCACTGCTCCCCACTATTCAGGGGAATGAAAGGACTCAAAACTCACATTCTCAGAAGAATCTCCACCGTTATACTTCTATGAAAAGCAATGTATTAACAACTAGTGCAATTGCACAAATAGTTATGACATGGAATATTCATCATCCAAAATCTGAAACCAACAGTATGTACTTGCTTTCATAAATATTTAACGTGCAGACTAAGTGAAAACTTACCATCTTGATATGCATAGGCCTGTCATACAGAAGCTGCCCATTGAACATTGCTAGACAGATATTAAGGAACATTTAAAAAGTTTCACATATGCATTGACAGTAATCTGGTACAAGACTGATCAGAAACGCAAACACAGGACAGGACATGCTTTTTAACAGGTTAGCCATTTCAAATGAGCTAACTCTCTGGTTACATACTACAGCCAAATGCAGGTCAATCCATGCCAAATTCCATGCTTTTAGTTTAAAGGATACATATAGCTTGAACAGATTCAATTGGGCGTTCAAACGTTACTGTGCCCATTCCACGGCTCTTCCCATCTTTGTCTTCCACAATATCTGCCCGTACTACAGAGCCCGCCATCGAAAAAACTTCCTTCAACTTTTTCCATCCAACTTTGAAATCAAGCTGTAAATAAGTTATAAAAATTGATACCCTGCTAAGCAAAGGGGAGATCATATTCAAGTTCCACATGCCTGTTGATTGCTTTATTTAGAAAAGAACAACAGGAAAAATGGTTGTGTGCATAAGACTTGCTAAATCAATTTTCAGTCAAAACGGAAGCAGTCACTGAAGTGAGACAGCAGACGAGAGCAAGGGATGAAAATTATGCGCTTGTGGACATTGACGCATCTGTCCATGACAGCAGAGGGGCTACTGCACTTTTCATGTAGAGAACACAGATCTGCACACGCAGAATACAGGTTTTAGCACTATCATGCCAAATGGAACAGACATCAAACTGGTCTGGCAACTCAGAAGACCAGAGAATCCACTGGATGCCAACAGTGGAATCATACAACAACACAATCTGCAAACTCATGGCACATCTCCAACTCAGTCATGAAGCCAGGAGATCAAATGCAGCTGAGTGAGGGAGAGCATGCCAAGACCAGCTATGGGCATTCCTAAAAGTGATTGTCAGTCTGGAAAAGCTAAACAGGACTACTTGCATGCTAAACAGCATAAGCAGCAAAGAGACAGAGCAAAGCAACTCCATAGCTAATCAATCAAATTAGAGACCTGCCATATCCAATTTTGAATGGTAATGAACATTGCAACATCTAAGAGGCATTTTAATAGGTATATGAATAGGAAGGGTTTGGATGGATATGAGCCGGGTGCTGGAAGGTGGGACTAGATTGGGTTGGGACATCTGGTCGGCATGGACGGGTTGAACCGAAGGGTCTGTTTCCATTCTGTACATCACTATGACTATGAACGAGGGGGCTCAACAAATATCCCTACCTTAACAGTAAAGCCCAGCACATCAGTCTATGAAGTAAGGCTGAAGCACCCGCAGCAATCCTCAGCCAGAAGTGCCAAATGGATGATGCATCTCAGCTTCCTTTGGCGCAGACCAGTCTTTGGTTGACATTATTAACTCTTCATGATACCAAGAAACAGCTGGTGGTAGTGGGTACTGCAAAGACTGAGTCCTGACAACATTCTGGTAATACTGAAGACGTGCTCCAGAACCTGCCGTGTCCCTTGCCAAGCAGTTCCAGTACAGCCACACCACCGGACATCTACCTGACGATGTGAAACATTGCCCATGTATGTGCTGTTCATAAAAAGGTCAAATCCAATCCAGCCAATTACCACCCCTGTCTAGTCATGATCAATAGTAATGTGGTACAATGAAGCTTGATGCCACCCAGGACAAAGCAATCCAATTCATTATCACATCTGCAAGCATTTACTTCCCATACCATTGAAGTTCAATGACTGAATGTGCTCAATCTATTAGATAACCTGCAGAAAATAACCACAGCTTAGACAGCACATTCCAACACCACAACTTCTTCCATTGAGAAGAACAAGGGCAACAATTATATGGGAATACCAACACCTACCATTCCAAATTTGAAATATCTCCATTATTTCAGTGTTGTTGGGTCAAAATCAAAGAATTCTCTCACTAGAAGCTTTATGGGTTTACCTATAGTACAGAGTATAGCAATAGTTCAACTCGGCAGCTCACCTGCACCTTCCGAAGGGCAATAAATACCAGTCCAACCACCAAATTCACAAGCAAGATGCTATCAATATAGTAGATGCAACTGAGACAATGATGTTACCTCTCTGGATTTCAGAAAAACACAGTTTCACACAACAGATTCACAAGGTGAGTCCTTTAGGAAAAGGAACAAACATAACCTGAAGAGTTGAGACACTTTACAATACTGTACAGAACTTAAGATGTAATGTTATCTAGATTTCTGTCGATAAAAAAGCAGTTATGGGCAATCTAAAGGAATTTGAAGTTAATAAAATCATTGGCAAACAAAGGTAAGCTCAAAAGCAATGAGATAATTTAAGAATAATTAGGAGAATGCAGATAACAGAATAGTTATGTTTCAATTAATAGAACAAGCAAGGGATTCAAGGCTTTTGAAGAACAGATTATTGAAACCAAATAACCAGAGATCAAAAGCCATAACATATAATAAAAGGTGTATCCGGCCCTTCAAGCTTGTTTCGCCATTCAAGACAACCATGGCTGATCTTGTCGCCTCAGCTCCACTTACCTGCCCTCTCACCATAACCCTTAATTCCTTTCCTATTCTAAACTTACTAAAGGCGGCCCAACTATTTTACCGGGCAGGGAATTAGATTCACAAGCCTCTGTGTGAAGACACCCTTCTCAATCAGTCTTAAACTTGCTCCCCCTAATTTTGAGGCTATGCCCTCTTGTCCTAGTTTCACTCATCAGTGGAAACATGCTCTCTACGTCTCCACTATACATTTTCTTGAGAGCTTTATATGTTGGTATAAGATTCACAACCGCACCTCCCCACTCCCACCATTCTTCTAAATTTCAATGAAGATAATCCCAGTCTCCTCAGTCTCTCCTCAAACTAACCCCCTCAATTCCAGAATCAACCTCGTGAAACTCGTCTGTCCCCCTCTAGTGCCACTACATCCTTTCTCAAGTAAGGAGATCAAAACTGCATGCAGTACTCCATATGTGGTCTCACCAGCACTCTACACAGCTGCAACAACCTCCCTGCTTTTAAACTTAATCCCTTTAGCAATGAAGGACAAAATTCCATTGGCCTTCTTAATTACCTGCTGCACCTGCAGACCAACTTTTTGTGATTCATGCACAAGGACACCCAGGTCCTTCTACATGAGAATTGTTTTTCACCATTCAAGTAATAGCTCTTTTTAATTTTATTCCTACCAAAATGGATGACTTCACATTTATTACCATTGTACTCCATCTGCCAGACCTTTGCCTACTCACTTAAACAACGTTCCTTTGCAAAGTTTTGCAGTCATATTCGCACACTGCTCTACCACTCACCTTCATGTCATTTGCAAATTTTGAAACATTTTATATCATGTTTCATGTTGCCTTCCTGGTACGTTTCAAATGGTGTCTCCAATCATTTGACTATTAAAGCATTTTTTTTGAATGTAGGTTTGCTCACTGAGCTGCAAGGTTCATTTCCAGATGTTTCGTAAACCTCAAACTGAGCTACAAATCTCCTCAAAACTCACTATTACAGAGTGCACGATTAGATCACATTATTACTGTTTTTAGACCTAGTCCAGCAAATGACTCAACCTAGTGGGCTGAACTGAAAAGAAATACTTATTCTCAAGTGGAAACTCATCAGGCACATTTAAAAACTTTGAATGTGAGAAAGAATTAGATATACAAATTATCCATTGCTTAAAGGATTAGAGCACACAATCAATTTTAAAAAGTACCAATATAAGTAATTAACTTTAAGAAAAGGAACAGAAATGAGAATATGCGCAGTAACAGATCAAGAAATCAATCTTACTGTTTTCAAACTAAAAACAAGGACCCTAAAATGTAGGGAATGGGTCTGGGTGGTTTGCTCTTCGTAGAGTCGGTGTGGACTTGTTGGGCTGAAGGGCCTGTTTCCACACTAAGTAATCTAATCTAAATAATGGATAGTTCTCTTCCTGAAGATTTATTTTACAGAAACAGTTATTTTAATTGTTACTATCTGAAAACTGTTTTCTCAATTGCTGACTGAGATGACTAGTCAAAGTGACCTGAGAATTTTTACACAAAAATGAGCAGCACTGATTCAACTCTAATCTTCTATAGTGTGATTCGCCAGGACAATGATCAAATACGGCCTGGACATTTAAGTGCAATTGATGTGCAACACAACACTAATTTCAAAAGCTGTCCCTTGCATTTTGAGAATGAATTAAGATTGGCACAACGTGGTTTCACCAACATCTACAACCCATTATTTCTGATGCAGAATTGAGTCAGTCACAAGTGCTCCTGACCATGAGAGAAACATACAGGGTACGAACATAGAAAAAGGATGATGCACATGCAGGAAATTAAAGAATAACTACTTTCGGTTACCATGAAAAGTTCTCTCAAACTTTTGAATGCAAACTTTTGAATGCACACTTTCAGCAAATGATTTTTTTCTCAAATTTCATCTAAAAAAATTTATAAACAGATATTTTAGCTTTTACAAACTCACATTAACAATAAAGATGGTGCTTCCAAGCCTGCCAGCCTGCAGGGCATTGAGAACATCTCTGGGGACATGAGAGTTATGCAAGAGTGCAGGTGGGATATTCATTCCAGGACCACCAACACCACCTCCACCACCCATTCCCATTCTGTCAAAACCACCAAACTTCTGCATCATACGTCTTGCATGCTCACCATCCAAATCCTATAGATTCAGGAATAAAAAAAAAGTTAAAATTGTGCTGGTGGAAAACCACTACCCATCTTAAGTAAACACAGTTAAAGATTTAAACAGTTCAATCTTTTACTTCTATTTTGCCATGCTCAAGGTTCCTTCATATCACAATCTGCTTCCATCACCTTGAGCTCTATTCATTACTATGTCTGAGTGAACAATATCAAACTACACAAATAAATAGCAGAAGGTTTTAAAAAATCTGCAAAGCTTCAACAAAGCAAGAATCATAATAGAAGCACTGAATTGATTTGACAGAACACAGTTTAATATTTAATGTGTTGCTTTCAAATCACAAATTCATTAGCAAGATCAAACACAATGAGAAATTTATGGACAATTCATTCACCCTTGAGAAATAAACTGCCAATGGCAGAACAAAAGCCTTAAACCATCAGAAAGATAGTAACAGTTCTTATTACATAGTATATGTTATCACAGAAACATCAGCATTTGCTCAAGACTTGTTCAAGTCTTCTCCCATCATTCTGCAACAGTGACAATAAACTTGCATCAGTTCAGCACCCCACTCCAACGTAATTTTACTGGACATTGAAACATCTCACCTCTTTCACTTTAAGAGGTCTCCCACTGAAACTCTGCTTGTCCATCACCTCCACAGCCTTTTTCATATTTTCTTCACTCTTGAACTCCACAACACTGAAAAGAGAAATTTGACATATTGCACATGCAATAGCCCAAAACTCTGGTGATCTCATTTTCTCCCATGCCAATTTCCCGATCCTCTTAAAATTATTACCATTGTTGGAACTATGGTCCGGGTTAAGCTTCTTGGCTCTCACTACTTTGTTTCCTTTTCAAGTACTCATTCTCAAGTTACACTACTATACTTTGTTATCAAGTAATTCATCTACAGGAAGCACACCACTTAGCCCGCTCGCTTCCTTGCCCAATGTCCCCACACAGTCATATACAGCAAGATCACAGATTAGCAATGGAAAACAGTTAATGCTCTCCTCTCAGATTATCTATGCAAGGTGATGCTGCCCCCACACCCTCATATCAACATCCATTTATTATTCATAATCCAGGGACCAAACAGGCCTTCCTGGATTAAGGGTTCCTGTTACACAGAATACAAGGAAGGCGCAGTTCAGTTTACAAATTCAAATGATCAATTCCAACTCAAAACACAGCAATTAGAAGTATTCTGAAGCAAACTTACCCACATCCCTTTCGTCACAGGCAATACCATGTAAAGAAGAAAGAAAAATTTAAAATTACACAAAGTAAATTAAAAACGGTTCCACAAAACGTCCATTGATATTTAAATAGGGGGTGCCACAAATTTTTAAGCTAGTAATTAGTACCTCATTGCTTGTACTATATAATTTCCTCTTGCAAACAAAAATATAAATGTGCAGTGCAGATGTACGACCATTAAGCTGCACATGGAAGAGGGAAACCAATTCAATAACTTTGAATTCCCAATGTTGGCTGTAACAAAAAAGGGAGAAAGGCCCAGCAAAATTTGGGAATTGCACCAGAAGTTGCTGGGCAAACTGTGTCATGAGTCCCCAAGGGCACTCAAAGTGCCCAGCAGCTGGTTCATTCGACCTGGGAACAAGTCATAAATACTTCCAGCAACCACTGGGCAGAAATGAGACACCAAAATGATCTCTCCAAAAGAAAGAATGACTTAAGGATTATTATGAGACATTTTGACCAATTTCAACCTTAACTTACTTACTAGAACCTGTGGGTAAATTCAAAGAACCAAAGTACTTGATAGATGTATTACAAAACTGGTTGAAACAAAATCTAGACATGGCTCCCCCAGCAATTAGTTCAAAGTGCGTGCTGCACCTAAGTGCAGATTAACATTCAAGTCAAACTAAGTATTTTCAAATAAATGATTTATCAAGTGTTAAATATCAAGTAAGGCTTCACCCACTTTGAGTAATATAGGGAGAGTCTTGCTAATGTGGCAGCCCTGTTTCAGATTCATAACCAAAATATATTCACATGATTCTTGAGAAACCCTAGATCAAACTATCACTCCAACAATGCTGCTAAAATCCATTCCACTTTCACACTGCTTCCACCTACAACTTTGATTCAACATCCTAACCTACGCTTAAACACCATTGTTTAAGGTTCTGAATGAATTTCCCCCTTTGACAATTACAACAGTGGCTAGCATTACTTCTAAAAAGACAAAAGTAACTGTCATCCCTTACCTGATGCTTTTTGTAATAAGTTATATAGCAGATACATTTGGCACTTTTTAAAACAAAAAAAACTAATGTTAATTGACAAGTGAACATTGCCCAAACATGAATGCCAAAATTAAGTCCCAAATGATTGGTCAGCAACATGAACATTGTAGCTAATGCACAGGGGGCTTAAACAAAAGAATAAAATTTTGCCAAAACTGAAAGACTACCATGGCACATTAAAGGAAAATTTGTTGTGGCACAGCACCAGAGCCAAAGATCCCAGATTCAATGTCTTACCAATATTGAACTTAAAATGACATCAGTAATGGGATAATGGCAGTGAGAAAATGGAAGGGTTCAGAAAATAGCCAGGACATTTAATAACTATCCATTAAGTTTTGTTCAAAAGCATAATGCAAGACAACAGAAGAATCTCACCATTGTGGTGACATTCATAATCAAATCATTTTACTCCAATTATGGTATCAGGTCACTCATTGAAAATAACCATTCTGACATTGACTAGATAGGTGTGTGCACCTGGAGAATCGTATTGAACTAATCAGGGAATTCAAGAGGCAGAGACAGACACTCTGAAAACATTATTTTGGGTCAGGGAGAGAGTGAGGAAGGAAGACTCTCTCCTAACTAAGTTAC
Organism: Chiloscyllium plagiosum; assembly: GCF_037043375.1. Lineage (NCBI taxonomy): Eukaryota > Metazoa > Chordata > Chondrichthyes > Orectolobiformes > Hemiscylliidae > Chiloscyllium > Chiloscyllium plagiosum. The sequence goes on from NW_028270166.1 coordinate 31,747,514, forward strand.
ATATTAACAATTTGGAAGACACTATCAAACAAAATTGTACCTATAGCAATTTAACTAATAGCACCAAATATGCCTGCTATACAATTCTATAACTTTACATTCAAATGCTTTTCCCCACCTTGCCACATCCATATTTCTGAGCTTTAGATTTCAAAGTCTAACCAAAGCCCACTTCCAGTATTCCATATCCTGTGCATTTTACATTTGCAATGAAACCACAGAAGAACTCATTCTTTATCACTTACCCTCGACTTTCCATCCGCATCCATAAAGAGTTCCACGTAAGTAACCTCACCAACTACAAACCAGATCCCAGACGAAACATACACGGAAGGAGAAAAGCCAAGAAAACAATTGGAATTCAGCAAAAACATTGACAACGTTATGTAGTAACCTGAGCCCTCTAAAAGCCCAGAATATCATTCCATATACCTAAACCTTCTTACTATGCTATGTACAGGTGTGCAGTGATCCCAAGTCTAACCCAACCTAGAATAGTCTTGTTAAGCCACAACCCTTAATATCATTGTTACCAGTTACTAACAAAGTTACATACAACAAGCCCTTTTACCTCTACCCAGTGAACTGAACACATGCGCTTCCCAAACGAGCTCTTCTCAAATGTGCCCAGCCAATAAGGATGTCATGTTATAATATGCAAAGTATACACATTTCTTTCCCTGATCTGCAACCAATGCAATTATCAAATTTAAGCCAAAGTTTCAAAAGATGAAAGCTATAAACATTCTGCAGATTTCAAAATATTTTTCCTAATTATAGACGTTATTGCATTATATATTGTGACATCCTCACCAGCAACCACCATAAGCAGCCGAGTCTGCTTCTGTTAAGATCACCTTCATGTACTGTTTAATCAACTGTGAAATAATCAAACCATTATATGACCAAGTTCTGTTTGAACAAATTGGAACTGATCAAGAGTTCCACCACTGCAATACTAGTATCCATTTACATGTACAACACTAAGCCAACAGCCAAGACAATTTTAGCAATCAGTCCCTCTGAAGAGCAAGTTAAAATTTCAAATATTTACTATTAGCAAAACCCCCTTTCATACTTCACCCCAGCACCCCTCAATATTAAAGTTTTAGATAAGATTAAATTGCACTTTGGCTCCACAGAATTTCAAAATACAATCTCAATTTGAGTTTAATTTATCATTCCTGTTTTGGCAAAACCAGGGAAAACCTAACTTTAGCTTGCACACACAAATGGACAAACTAAAGAGAAATCAAACATGTGTGACAAAAGACGAACTCATCCCAACTTAATCCAAATATTAAAGTTCTGGCTTTCTGTTTATGCAAGACAAGAATGATTAGTTTTGTAGATTTACAGTAGAAATGTAACTTTCACTAAGCAATCTGCATAGGTCACAATGCACACTTGAACAAAAAGTTTAAGCTTCAAACGAAGGACATAATTTAAGTTGAGACATTACCATGACATTATGCATTACTAAAACGTATTCTTGCATTTCTGCCATTAACTTGGATGTTTGCCAATAATTAAGCATCTTTAATAGGGGATAAAAGGTCACATGGTGCAATATAGCTTGAAATGAACCAATTTCATTTTTGCACTTGGATAATGGAACTATATTCAAAAATCAACAAACTACTAAGGCTTATTATAAGCTGGCAGAAGTTGCTTCACTGGACTGCATATAACAGGCCAAAGAGCTTACTTCATCTAAATTAATAAGATATTTAAAAGAAAAGACATCCAATTCCTTAAGGTTCACTGCCATTGCCATTATTTGATTGAAATTTAACAGAGGTGAGTCTTCTATAAACATCACCTGCCTGCATTCTGCACTCCCAAGCCAGCATGAAGGGAATCAAAGAAATCCCACCGTCCCATGACATTTTGCACCATGATGCCATTTTAGAACAAAAACTTCAGAATCATCTCCATCATCCCACACCAGAATAAGTGAAAAAGACATCTGCATATTAATTATATCTTGCTCTTAAAAAGAACTGGGGTACCTTTGCTGCATTCAGCAGTAGGCTTCAACTGTTCTTAACTTGGCTTAGTGCAACACCCAGGCTACATTTAGGCTGAAGAGAGAGTTTGGTTCCCTACACACCTGTACCACCATAACCCACCACTATCTAAATCATTTATAGACATCAGTAGTCTAAAAAAACCAAGGACATGTGAAACTGCATGGGCACATTCCCAATGTTACACTAATTATAGGCCACCAACTTTTGAGTCTTACCGCTTGAAGCCATCACTACATCAAGAAAGGTGCGTGTCTACACAAACCTAGAAATATGACACTTAACAGTGGTTTCACATATTTAACAATGTCTGCTGAAAAAGATTTCTTTCCTGTCAGACTACTAAATACTGGAGCCATCAAGTAGTCCTATGCAGCAGCAGCATGCACCATGGCGGATTTTCACACTTCTGTTCTGAAACACCAATAATCCTTTTTCACTCAGATACTGAACACACAATTGAATGGCAATCTTCAAAGAAAGTTTACCACATATGGTTTTCCAGAGTCAAATGTGTCAGCTTGATATTGAAGACAAAAAGATTTTTGGTAATAAACTAAAGGTAATTGTGGAAATAAAGTTAGGGAAATTTTAGATAAATTTTCTGTATAGCAGAAACCTCACTGTAAAATCAAGCATTTGACTTCTGTCTACAATTTGCACATAACTGAATTTAGTAAACAAGATTTTTTGGAAGGTCACAATAGTTAGTTGAATTAGCATGACTTTAAAGCAATGAAGGGTGGTAAGAGACAAAAGTATGACTCTTTGCATCTCCTATAGATGCAACACCTTAATTCAACCACAGAATTCTTGCTGTAGTGATAGCTCATACCATAATGAGCCATATATGCTTCAATGTTAATGCACAACACACCCAATGCAAGGACATTTGTTTGAATAATTGTCCAACCCATTCCAGATATAACTGTATTAACCAAAACAATTCCACAACAGTTTAAGACAATATTTCTTGTGTCAGGCTGTCCAGGTTACCAACTTTCAAACATGCATTGCATTCATTTGTATACAAGTACCAGCCTTTATTTAAATACCAAATTTGTAACTTACGGTATACACATGATGGCATTTCTCATTAACCTTCAACTCAATATTGAAAAAATGACATACCATTTCTCAATAATGCTATCTACAGAGAAAAAATTACAAATACTTGAAGTTAACAAAACTCCAAATGTGAAACAAATCATGTTATGATGGCTAAATCCAGTTTATCCGTCAAACGATGACACTTCAACAAAAACAGAATAAAGTTACAGAAAGCATATATTAACCACTGATCTATTTCCATTGGCTGTTACTATAAGGAAGCGAAATTCTGCTTAGCCGTTAACTGTAATTGTAACAACTGATTAAGGGATAAGAAATTCCTATTCACAAGATTTCAGATGTCGCAATATAAACATGACTGACCAAACCAATGTTACCAAGTTTTCAAAAAGGCATAGACTGATTTCTAACAGTTTGAAAGAACTTCAATTTTGTATTTTCAAAAGCCATCATGTCAAGAAACTGTTCTCCTGGGGTTATGCTGCCGTCACCCATCACTGGCCATCACTGTCACCTCTAGTTGTGGAACATACATCAAAACAATGTACTCCTTCAATTATTTGCTCAGATCTTTTCAACTTATTTTTGAGGATGGTGTTGTAGAGAAAAAGCAGCTTTTAAAAGCCATAATTAACGTTGAAAGAATGGTCAAATGTTCTTAACTGCACAAAACAGGAAGTTAACGCCTAATAATTACTGCTTTATTTTGCTCTGTCAATTTTAATTGAAGAGGATACAACTTTTGTTTTTAAAAGGTCATTGTTCTCACGACATTAGTCAGTGACACCGTGCCACAATAAATACTCAATGCTCTGTTGCTACGTTTGATCATAGAGGGGAACAATAGCAAGATGGGGACAAGTCCAAAAAGATTCCCATGGTCAAGTTTTAAGTTGTGACGTATTCTTTTCAGGTAAAGAATATATTTAAGAATAAACAGCACTCTCCTGAAGATTACATGCGTATTGGACACAACAGAAAACCCTAGAAACACCAAGGGAGATTAGTATCTGTGAAGACAATATACAAGTTAACAAATAAAAATTGCAAGAGAGAAACCCATCGGGTCTGGCAGCATCTGTGGACAGAAAACAGTTATCGTTGAGCCCACTGACCCCTAATGGACTCAAATTATTAACTGTTTTCTCCCCACAGTAAGTGCCAGAACTGCTGAGATGCTCCAATTATTTTTGTTTCAGATCGCCAGCAACCGCAGTTCTTTGTTTAAAAGTTAACACTTGTAATGTGCACTGCCAGATCTGGTAAACATTTAGCTGAGCGTTTAAACAGTTTCAATTAAAAGGATGGGTTAAAACAAAGAATAGCCTGTACAGCATTTAATTCAATGGTTTTTGCATGGATGCTGATCAACATGCCAATGTTTATACTATCTTCTGTTTTATGATTACTAAAATCAGATATTCTTCGGGTTACACTATGCAAACATATAAAAGTTATACCAACACATGATGTACAATTTTCAAAACTGTGTTTTAAGTATACAATTATTTTTTGCAGTCCACTACATATTGTTCCAAGTAGGATGGAGTATCATTTCCATGACTTTCCACATAAGCTGTCAATGATGTGACAACTGAAAAATGCATTGAGAATATAAAAGACAGTTTTCACTCAACCTAAACAAGCTACATACATACTTGCAACTAGCCAATTATAGAGGTAATGCAAAATGACTGGAAACACGTCGCTCGGAATAAATGCAGGCAACTTTAGTTAGCAAAAATTAATTGTTTTCTCTCAAACTCAGAAGTATTTTTGACAGATATTTCTCTGCTCAATTTGAAGCACTTTGCCAGAATCTCTCCAGAGGATAGATTTTTTAAAATTAAAGACAAAAGCTGATTGTGCATAATAAGCTGGGTTAATTGGATATCAAATAAAATCTGATGCAGAACTTCACAATTTCCACCTACAGTAATGCAATCAGCAATGAAAATAGTAACGAGTACCCCAACCCAGAAAAGGATGCTCATCGAGCTTTCTCCCAGAACAAAATAATAACCAATGTGCCACCCTCTTCTTATCCTAACTCCCAGAATAATAACAGCCTTGGCCCTTCCCAACATCTGAACAGATGGTGAAAAACTCAAATTAATTTGTGAACTCCTGAACTTTTAGTAACAACACTCAGAAGACACCAACTCAACTTGAGAATTCTGATCCTCCCTTCCAATATATTGAAACAATTCAGGGTTCCTAGGCAAATTTCTTGTTTTGTTCATGATCATCCTCCTTAATAGCTGTAAAGAAACATTTAATTACAAAAATGATTGAATACTTCAGCTAAAATGCCAGGCGTCACTTCTTCTGCATAAGAGGACTTATTCTTCAGCACCAATATTTGGCATCAGCAAGTGAAGACAAAAAAAGTAATGCAGTTAGTACACAGTATTTGCCAAATTTTAAAACTTTTTTTAAAAATTCCAGTTAACACACTACAACTGACTTTACCTTTCTCTCTCATTATATCTTTAAGTGTTTGCCATTTCATTTCAAATGGGATATTGCTCACAAAAACCCGGAATCTTGCATTTCTGTTGGTTGAATATGGCTCAAAGCGGTTTCCACCACGCTTGCTGCTTTTTTCCTTCAGCTTATCACTTTTTTCATTCTGAACTGAAGTTTCATTTGTTTCACTGTGAAGTACAAAACACCTATTTCAATATCAACAATCTTAATGAATTCAAACTGCTGCAGGTAGTGGTTTTCCCACAAAACAGGTTACTAGAGAACAAAAATGTCACTTTAATAACCTGTTTAATATTAGTGGTTGTTTTAGAACAATAAACAATGGCTAACTGCAGCCCACGTTCAACAGAACTATCATGTAATTGTTAGAGAGGGAGAACGGGACAAAAAGCCCAGGCGAAAATGGAGGAACCGATTCAAGGCCAGAAGCAAGTTTGGGAGAGGGTGGGGTGAGGCAACGGAACAATGCACTAATGAAACAATATGGTGTACATCCACGCGCAATCGGAAGAGTAGCGGGAGGGTGTCCATCTAAATCAAACACGAAAGTAGTGGGAAATTGAGATATGAATGCAAATTATTCATATACTGAGCTCTAACTCCTGAGGGAAACGCGCATGGAATAACGCATTTTTCGTTCTCGTGTACAAAACGTACTTCAAAAAGGAAGAGCTGAAAAGCAACCAATTAATTTAAAATGTTCCTCAGTATTAAAATCAGGCAGCTTTTCGTACTTTACGTCCTTAGAGCTATGCAATGCCCGCTATCAGCGCGGCGTTAGGCCGCGGTTTTCAGACATCATTGAGCGGCGGGCCTTTTGTTCGGCGCGCGGAGTCGCGGCCTACAGCCCCAACTGAAGCCTGAACCGTTGCCATAGCCACACTGCCTCCCTCTCTCACACAAAACTGCACCTCTGGTTCTGATCTTCATCACCGCCACTCGGGTTATTCTCATCTTGCTTTTCGTCCTGTTCAGGGTTGCTGATTACAGGCTCCTGGGGCGTGGGCTCCAAATCCGCCATCGACGCAACAACGAGCTACCAGATTGCGCTGTCCGACTCGGAATGGCGTCTGGCTGCGATCGCGTGAAGGATTCTGGGTACAGCTTCGCTCGGCTGACGTCACACTGGATTCCCGCCAAATCTCCAGGGCAACTGGCACGTGCACAGGCCTGCCTGAACCTGGAGCAGAATATGCTAGAAACAGTCAACAAGTAAGTCAGCAGTACGCTGGGCAAAGGAATGTTTCGTCCTTATTAGAACTGGAACAATTTATCACTAGAACAGTGAAAACACTGGAGGGCTTTCTGCCCTTGGAGTCTGTACTGCATTTATAGAAGAATGGTTTAGCTAAACGCACTTTGCTGATCTTACCCAAAGCCCGACAATTTCGTTTCCTTTCAGGCACTTATCCTTTGAAAACCATGATTTAAATCGAAATCTGCCATCATTTCAGGCAGTAAGTTCCAGATTGTAACCACTCATTGCAATAACAAGTTTTTTTCCTTATTTTACTGTTTGATTGTTCCACCAATCGCTTTTAAAACAGTTTCTCTGTATCTGCCCTAACTACCACCACGATGATTTAGTTTGAAACTTAACAGATTTTAAGCAAGTATAATGATGGGGAAGGTCTTAGATGGTAAGTGCGCTAATTCTTTAACAACAACTTGATGGTTGAGTGTTAAGGAGCTAGTATTGTTTTGAACCCTGAAGGAGACATGGTACTATGTTGTTTTCAAATACTACTTGCAAAAAAAATCCCTTTTTTAATGTACACACATATTAAAACACTGCAATCTACCGTGTGATACCATTATCAAACAAATTTTTAACCCAGCAAAATGCTTGTCAAAGAGGTAGATTTTAAGAACATCTTAATGGAGGAGAGGGAGATAAGTGATTTAGTAAAGGAATCCCAATGATTAAATTCAAGAAAAGCAAATATTATTTCTCACTCACAGTCCCAAACGTTGCACTCCCATTATACTTGTTGGAAATCCTTGGAGAAGGGTGGTGAAATGATTCGCAATTTACTATAACAGCTGAACTAAGTCCTCAGTTCAAACTTGGTACTTCTAGTTGAATTTGTGATTTTTACAATTTATACAGTGTGGAACTGACAGGCTAGGTACAAACTGACAGGCAAAACCAGAACAAGTTTCAAAGTGAAACTGCTGGGGTGAACAGTAAACTTGCTTATAATACATTGTACCTTATCCTTTTTGCACAAGCACAGTATTTCATCCATGCACAGACACTGAATACACAAAGTATAGAAGACATTTTAAAATAGGGAATGGGGGGGGGGGGGGGAGGTGTTGGCACGTAAATACATCAGTGGCTACAAAAAGGAACCCAAAAATATTTCACAAGCAAAACCAAATATTAAAAATTACAAAAGCGGTACTGATAGGGAACTCAAATGGCAATATACTTACAGAAATGGTGGCCATGACTGAGGTACTAAATGAGTACTTTGTATCTGTCTTCACTAGAGAAGAAAATAGCAATGTAGCAGTGGGAGGAAGTACTAGATATATTGGATAGAATAAAAATAGATAGAGAAGATACATAAAGGTTTGGCAGTTCTCAAATTTGAAAAGTCATCTGTTTTAGAAAAGATGCATTTTAGATTACCTAAAGAAGTAAGGCTCTGGTCACAGTCTTCCAACACCCCATGGATACAGAGGTTGTGACAGAAGACTCATGGATTAGAAATGTAACATCCCTGTTCACAAAACGAAGACAAATAAATTAAGGAACTAGGAGACAGTCTAGTCTCAGGGTTGAAGAAACTGTTAGAAAAAATAATCCAGGACAAAATTATAAACATTTCAAAAGGTGTGGACCAACAAACTAGAGGTCATGAAATTGGGTCAAAAAAAATGGGAAGGCGACCTATTATCTTAATAGTGAAAGACCTGGGGATGCTCTGGTACAGAGGGATCCAGGTGTACTCATTCATGAGTCACAGGAAACTAGCACTTAATAAAGCAAATGGTTGTTGGCTTTTATAGATAAAGTAATACAATATAAAGGAAAAGAAGTATTGTAGGAGAAAATGAGGGCTGTGGATGCTGGAGATCAGAGTCAAAAAGTGTGGCATAAGCCGTTCATCAGCAACATTTCTGATGAAGGCTTATGCCTGAAACGTCGATTCTCCTGTTCCTCAGATGCTGCCTGACCTGCTGTGCTTTTCCAGCGCCACATTTTTCAACTAAGGAAGTATTGTTGCAACTATATGAGGTATTGGCAAGACCATACCTGGAGTATTGTGCACAGTTTTGGTCACCTTATTTGAGGAAAGATGTAGTGGCATTGGAGGCATTTCAAACAAAGTTCACTAGATTGATCCCATAGATGAGGGGTTTGTCATATGAAGAGAGATTAAAGAGTTTAGGCCTATACTTTCTGCAATTTAGAAGAATGGGGTGATCAAATTGAGGTATTCAAGGTGACAAAAGATGAGGTTAAAATAGATGTGGAACTGATGTTCCCTCTTGTGGGGCATTCTAAGATGAGAGCTCATAGTCTTAAGATAAGGGATAGCAAATTTAAAACAGAGTTCAAGGCTGGCATCCAAGTATGCCAATAGATACGGCAGGATTTACACTAAATTGGGAGAGATGTAAAGAAACTACCATTTTGCTATCATGCATTATTCACCTGGTAATATATTTAACACAAACCCTCAACATTGTTAGTATTTTGGAGAGACAACAGTCTAGTATTATTGTTAGAAGTTTAATCCAGAGATCCAGGTAATATTCTGGGGAACTGGTTTGAATCACATCATAGCAGATGCTGGAATTTTAAATCAAGTTTTAAAAATCTGAGTCTAATCTAATGATGACCATGAAACCATTGCTGATTGTCAGAAAACATGTTCGGTTCACTAATGTCATTTAGGGAAGAAAACTGCCATCTTTTCTTGATCTGACCTACATACAGTTGGAGACTCTGGATACTGCAAAGGCTATGGTACCTGACAACATTCCAGCAATAGTACCAAAGACTTGTTCTTCAGAACTTCCTGTAACCCTAGCCAAGCCATTCCAGTAAGCCACAACACTGGCATTTACCCAACAACATGGAAAATTTCCCAAGGATAAATCCAGCCCAGCCAATTACTGCCCCATCAGTCTAGTCTCAATCGTCAGTAAAGTGGTAGAAGGTATCATCAACAGTGTTACCAAGGAGGACTTGTCTAGCAATAACCTGCTCACTGATGCCCAGTTTGGGTTTCACCAGCGCCTTGGTCCAAATGTGGACAAAAGAGCTTAATTAAATTGAAATGAATGCTTGATTCTCATTTGCATTTAACAAATAAATAAAGTGAGAAGTGTAATATGTCGCTTCACTCTTGCGCCATTTTGAGTTACAGAACATATTAAGATATAACTAAAAACAGAGCTTTTCGTCCCTTTTAGTGCTCTGCTTGATTTCGATAGGGGGTGTCTCCACAACAGACTCTGTGCCAACCAACGCCCCCACATCACAGTCCATTCCAGGATCCTGCTCCGGGACCACCACCGCTGCACCACCAGGAGCACCACATCAGGCCTACTATGCCACCAACAATGCAACCACCGCTCCTGTTGATCTGCCAGGAATACCGATTCGGGTCTCCCACATTGCTACACCTGACCAGTGCCAACTATGGATTACACATTCTCCACTGACCACAGAGGCCACCCTGCCGTCGCCACTGCCTCAAGTCCTGCACTGGGCCCACCAACAAATTCCAGAGATGATGTGAAGTTGATTGCCTTTGATGGCAAAGCCACATTTTACAAAGTATTGCATTGAAGAGCCCTTGCAAATCTGGATTTCAGTGGGAATCAGGGAGCAAAGTCTTCATTTGTTGGCGTCATACTTATGGTGGTTGGAGGTGATTCATCGCAGCTCCAGGATATTTCTGTAGGTGTTCCTCGGGCTAGTCCAAAGATGTGCAGGTTAGGTGGATTAGCCATGCTAAATGTGGGGTTATAGGGATAGAGTGCTGGGGCTGGGTTTAATCCCCCACAATCAATATCCTGGGAGTTAACCAGAAACTGAAATGGACTAACCATATAAATACAGTGGCTACAAGAACAGGTCAGAGGTTATAAAATCTGCTGTCAGGAGTGTGATGGAACCCTCCTCTGCAGCTGTAATAACACTCCAGAAACTTGATACATCCAGGGCAAAGCAACACACCTGATTGGTACCACATCCACAAACATCCACTCTCTCCACCAGTGGCACTCAGTAGAAGCAGTCTGCACCATTTACGAGACACACTAGAAATTCATCAAAGATACTGAGACAGCACCTTCCAAATCCAAAACCACTACTATCCAGAAGGATAAGAGCAGCAGATACATGGGAACACCACCGCCTTCAAGTTCCTCTCCAAGCCACTCATCATCCTGACTTGGAAATATATCGCTGCGCTTTCAGGGTTATTGTGTCAAAATCCTGGAATTTCATCCCGAAAGGCATTGAGGGTCTACCTACCTATAGCAAATCGACTGCAGAGGCAGCTCACCACCACCTGCTGACTAGGGTCCCTCCACCCCAGCTGCAGAATGAGGGAGTACACTAAGATGGTATGGAAGGGTGAAGAAGAAGAAAACATTGATGGCACAGTTGACTATATGCTGCACATTATTTCATATATTGCTATACCGTTTTAACATTTTATTAGATTGGTAGTCTCGTTTTGTAGCTTGAATGTAACTGTGCTAGCATTATGTATAACTTCACGATCTCCCAGGTTACACCATGGGTTGATGTCTGCATTGAAAGCTGTTGCAGCATCTGGAAGCAAAACCTATTACAGAGGAATGGATCTTGCTGACACTATTATCTGATTCTACAACCCTATTCCACCCCTGGCCTAAGTGTTGTTGTAAGTGAATGGGTCAGTGAGGCCTGAGGCTGGGAGGTGCACAACAAACAGGCAGCCAATGCATTAGGGTGGCCAGGGAGTACAGACCCCTCAAGTCTGTGTACTTTGCAGTGCTTGGTCTGTATGCAATTTTGTTTCCCTTTGAAAGCCTTCACATCGGTGGGTCTCACAGCTCTCTCATTCACAAGTCAAGATACTTACCCTGCCTACTCCAAGACTGGTTGTTGTCATTTTATTCCCATTTGCACACTTTCCAGAAAGATGAAAGGTCAGTGTGGTCCTCGGCCAGTGGTTTTTCAACTCTATCTCTACATGTCAGTGAATATCACCCCCCCCTCCGAACATCCAAATCGCCTTTCTGTAACCCCTTAGACTACACACCATCCCAGGTTCCTATCCAAAACATCTGCATGATCTGCATGTGGCATCTTAGGCCACTAGCCCATGCCAGGTGTGGTCATACACTGTCACCCATTGAAATCAGGCTGCTCCTGACCATGGATTAACCCCTTTACCTCATAACATCCTTCCGATATGTGCTATACAAACCCAAACAAGTAGACAAAACACATCCAGCAACTCTAGCCACTCTCCCCTACATCAAAGACATCTCAGAAATGACTGCCAGACTACTCAGACTCCTTGGCTTCATGGTAGCCCACAAACACACCAACACACTAAAACAGCAGCTAATGAACTTGAAAGACCCTCCATAGACAACAAGCAAAACTAATGTCATTTACAAAATACCGTGCAAGAACTGTAACAAGCACTATATTGGACAAACAGGCAGAAAACTAGCCACCAGGATACATGAACATCAACTAGCCACGAAACGACATGACCCTCTCTCACTAGTATCCTTACATACACTTCAACTGGGACAACACATCCATCCTAGGACAAGCCAAACAGAGACACGCACAAGAATTCCTAGAAGCATGGCATTCCAATTGGAACTCTATCAACAACTACATTGAGTTAGACCCCATCTACCACCCCCTGAGAAAAAAGAACCAGAATTACATCACCACGGGAAATGACATCACCAACCCAAAGAATCCCAAACATAAATAGAAAGCAGGAATTATCAGCAATGATTCACCTGGAGGCCCACTGAAAATGTTACCGAGTAGGGTGACAAAACTTCTGGAAATGAACCTTCCAGCTCAGCGAGCAAACCTACATCCAGTGCTTTACCATGTCTCTCCCTTGCAGATACTCTTGTCTCTCCCTTCAAAATTGTCAACCCACAGCCTCTAGCCCCAAGCCCAATGAATACTTGCTAAGTCTTTTGCTTGTGGTAGCAGCCTTCATTTGCCCCACAGCCCCATTTCCCCTCTGTTTCTGTGGACAGACCCAACAGGTTGAACATGTTCCATTCCCTTGAGTGACCTAACCAGACAGCCCTAGAATAGAAATGCTCAGACCCATGACTGATGGGTATACATCTTCCTGATTGCATTAGACTGGCTGTAGTGGAACTACAGGATTGATGTGATCCCTCCCTGGACTGCAGATGCATGGACCCCCTGAACAAGAACACTCTGACAAGGTGCCTGACTGTGGCCAATCTCCGGTATTAGTATCAGAGGTTATCAGAGGTTACCATTCACTTACTGTGGCACAACCAACTGATTGGCTGCTATCTCCAAGGACTTTGGTGGATTACTTCTTTAAGACTTTGAGACATGGCTGTCTGCTTGCTGCACATGCAAAGTCATGTACCTTGCTGTCACGTGCCATGGGTATGACAATAATGTAGCATATGGCTGACCAGCAAGGCAAGTTGCTTGGTTGCGGGACTGCACTAATTAGTGCAGCAAGGCAAGGCAGGACAATGCATGGATGTTGTGAGTTTGCAGGTTGGTGCTCAGTTAGCGAGTGCTAAGAGAGCAGCCCTGACATGCAGCCTGGTCTAATCTGTCAGATGGAAGTATGTCCTTGCCGTAACTTTCCAATGTTAGTTGCTTGTGGACCATGCAATACAAGTCTGTGAATCTTTAGTTGCCTGCAGGTGTATCAGAGGGGTACCGTGATAGTCGTATGAAGTTGGCAAATGATGGATGCCAATGTCCATGGATAAGAGGTGCATGCAGCTGGTGCTTGTGGACCAAGCCTTGAGATACTGTTTGGTCCTGAACAACATGGATACTGGTTGCAACCAGGGGCAAGCTGGGCGTGCAGGTACTTGCTCTGATTTCTATGTTGATATTTCTCAACAAGTGGGGTGACACGGTGGCTCAGTGTTTAGCACTGTTGCCTCGCAGCACCAGGGACCCAGGTTCGATTCCAGCCTTCGGCGACTGTCTGCATGGAGTTCGCACATTCTCCCTGTGTCTGCATGGGTTTCCTCCGGGTGCTCTGGTTTCCTCCCACTGTCCAAAGATGTGTAGGTCAGGTGAATTGGCCAAGCTAAATTGCCCATAGTGATAGGTGCATTAGTAGGGAGTAGGGGAATGGGTCTGGGTGGGTTACTCTTCAGAGGGTTGGTGTAGACTTGTTGGGCTGAAGGGCCTGTTTCTGCACTGTAGGGAATCTAATCTAATCTATCTTGTTCACCACATCAGGTAATATTGAAAGCTGATATTAACAAGGTGCATTGTGCCTTTAAATAAGGCATTTACAAGCAATGGACCTTTTTAATTATTGCTGCCCATTAGAAACTCATTTTGTGAAACTTGAGATGCTGCTGACATAGAGATAGGCCTTGACAGACATCTTATCCAGTTCAGCCTCAAATCTCACCATAGGACATTTCATTCAGACTCCCAGAAGACTTCAATTTAACTTCAACTCTATTCAATCGTACAATCTAAATGCTGCCTACAGCATGGGCAAGGATAACAGGTCCAAACCCATGCCTGTGGGAGAGGCTGATGCTGCAAGCAAGATATTTCGTTGAGGTAATAAAAAGCCTGAAGGAAAATTTAGATCTGTAGTTGTGAAATAAACAATCTTTATAGTTTTTATTACAGTTAAATCTAAATTTCAGAAATTAGAATTTTGTTTTCTTGCAGGAATAATTGATGGATGGAAATGTATTTTCACAAAGTATTTTATGAGCATTGTACCTGGTTTGCAGGTATTTGATGGGGCAGTGTAGAAAGGGTTCTTTTTGGTAGTTAACATAGTCGAACTGCCTTCCATGGCTGAATGCTGACAATGAGAACAGGACCCTGCTATCACACTCAAATGGAGATTAGAATGTACAGATTGTTTTTATGGGTGCCACAGACCCCATCCCCTATTAAAATTGCTGCAAGGGAGCCTGCCCATGATTTGAATAGCTGTGCTGCTGCATTTTTCCCACTGGGAGCAGCAACAATTGCAGTAAGGTGAGATTTTTACTCCTATCACCTTGCTCAGGGAGCTGCCAGCCAATTGGATGTCATGCAACTCGGCAGTCCCAGCAGTGCTATCCAGGAGTTGTGGCTTCATGGAGAAATTTGTGAAGAAAAACATCTTTGACCACAAGTCCGTCAGAAAGTGGTCAGCACATAGAGTCCTTGAGACCCTTCGGGAAAAGGAGAGGGTGGATCCTGTTGAGCAGTTCCCTGAGCAGACTGTCAAAGTCATTTGGCAGAATGCCTCAATGCCAGAACTTTCAAACAAGCACCAGGATATCGCTTGGCTGGTGGTGAGAAGGGCTTTGCCTGTGAGATCCTTTATGCATGCCCGGACTCTCTGCATCACCACACACTGCCCTCAAAGTGGCTGTGGAGGGGAGGAGGCTGCCATATACCTCCTTCTGGAATGTGCCAATGCAAAGGAAGTCTGGAGAGGAATGCAGTTTGTCAGGGTTTGTCCCGAACAGCTCCGTGACAAGGGACGCCGTGCCCTATGCTATTCCCTGGGATGCACACCGAGACGAACATCAACTGTGCTTGGAGGATTATCAACTCAGTAAAACGCTCTTTGGTCTGCCCAAAACTTGTTGGTCTTCCAGGTGAAGGAGTTGCTCCCTACTGAGTGTTTCAGACTGGCACATTCCAAGGTCCAGGACTACGTACTGAGGGACACACTGAAGCTTGGGGAAGGTGCCACCAAGGCACAGTGGGGAAAAACCACTGTGTAATGTCCCTCTGCCGAAGAATAACAGGAGTCCATTCAGTAATTGGGCCCAGCTGATGCCTCAGCTAAATGCCAAGAGGTTGACGGTAAACTTAGAGAATGGTGAACAGCAGCAACTCAACTGAAAGTAAAATCAGTACACATCTGAACGGCATCATCAACTGTATGTGTACCAAAAATATCTTTCTATGAACAAAGTATATTTTTGAAATAAAACAAATCCAGGAGTTGTGGCCACTATTGATACAGTAGACAGTCCACATTAAGTTCAGAGCTAGTAAGGGTATTACTGATGGCCTTGAATGTTTCCTCTAATTTGTTTCATTTAGTGACGACAAAGGTGTCATCCATATAGCGGAAAAGCCAAACAAAGACACGCACGAGAATTCCTAGAAGCATGGCATTCCAACTGGAAATCTATCAACAAACACATCGAGTTAGACCCCATCTACCACCGCCTGAGAAAAGGAACAGAAAGTGACTTAACCACAGAAAATAACATCACCACAGGAAATGACACCACCAACCCAAAGAAACCCAAACATATAAATAAAAAGCAGGAATTTTCAGGTGTTACCTAGTAGGGTAATGAAACGTCTGAAAATAAACCTTCCAGCTCAGCGAGCAAACCTACATCCAGAACTAGCACATAGGCCAGAAGCACAACATTCTTTGTTTTCTCCACTTATTCTTCACACCTGGTGGACTCTAGAAATCCTGTCCAAGAGGTTTATGAAACTAAAGGTGGAATATTCTAAGGCTGCCCTGATCTTTAGAAGGGTGGATGAATGCACCCAATTGAGTAGGAAGCAAAAATTTCCATTGGCAGGTTAAAGTTTTTGTGTGAATTCCTTTGAATCTTTTGGGAAGGTCAGCCTTCCTGACTTTATGGTTAGGATTTAGAAACGTACTATGAATATTCATTTATACCCTAATCCACTGTAATTATTTCACAGGTACAGACCTGTTGGGCAAAAATAGAAAACGTGAATTAGAAAACCCAACTATGAAAAACAGGAATGTACCTTACAGGGTAGACTTCTTCACCCAAGCTCTAATGAGGACAAATTTCTTCAATAACTTGGTTTCTTCTTTTCCGTGTAAGATATGAGGCCTAACCAGGTCAACCAACTCATGAGAAGTCTCAGTCATGTGAGGCCTACTTGCTGTTGTTAAACACTTACCATAATATGGATGAAGCCTGACTAGTCATCAAGCCTGCCCAAGTGAGGAAACCAACCTGGCTAATGCAAGTTAATCTCTGAGAGGAAACTGGAGCACCCAGAGGAAACCCACACAGACACAGGGAGAATGTACAAACAACACACAGTTGCCCAAGTGTAGGCTAACTGGACTTTACTCAAAAGTGGGCTCAACTCAAAAGGTTCAGATAAATATGAGTTAGAAAGAAATGACAGGGAATGGAACTTAAATAGCATGATTATTGGGGGCATTCGAAGGAACTGAAGGAATGGAAGCAAGAAATTGGGAATCAGAGATGGGAGCAAGAGAGACAAAAAGGGTGGGAGCTGCATATCAATGGTGGATATCAACAGAAATGAATGTCACTTCTTTCCTCCACAGCATTTTAGGAAGGAAGAGGGGTGGCATACTGGCTAGCACTGCTGCCTCATAGCACCAGGGACCCAGGTTCAAATCTACCCTTGGGCAACTGTGTGTGTTGTTTGTACATTCTCCCTGTGTCTGTGTGGGTTTCCTCTGGGTGCTCCAGTTTCCTCCCAGAGATGTTAAAGGTAGGTCATTTGGCCATGCTAAATGC
Organism: Chiloscyllium plagiosum; assembly: GCF_037043375.1. Taxonomy (NCBI): domain Eukaryota; kingdom Metazoa; phylum Chordata; class Chondrichthyes; order Orectolobiformes; family Hemiscylliidae; genus Chiloscyllium; species Chiloscyllium plagiosum. Next base: position 31,764,853 of record NW_028270166.1, read on the forward strand.
AGGGTTACAGGCACAGGGTGGTGGAGTGGGTCTAGGTGGGACGATGTTCGGAAGCTCAGTGTGTAATTAATGGGCCAAAGAGCCTGCTTCCTCACTGTGGGGTTTCCTATGATTCATTGATGAAGTGTGGCAACAGTTTATATCTAGTCTTGTTTCCTGGGATGAGGAATACAGCTTGACTGATACTCCTGGCTTGTAGAGAGTAAAGTGCTGTCAGAGTGCCTTTCAAATATGGCACCTGGAATGTCCTGGTGGGTGACTGAACTTCCTGCCCACTGGCCCATAAGATTTGGCATTTTATCCATGTACACCTTAGTACTAAGAATGTAATCATTCAGGAAAACCTGACAAGCCCCAGAGCAGATGTGTACCTCCTGCTTTTAGGCCTGACACTTTTTTTTTAATTGAAGGACCAGGAGCCAATGTTAGTCTTAGAATACAGGGGTGAAGGAGATGATCGTGGTTGCAGAGTATTAGTTAAACTCCAAGTTTACCTCCAATGGGCAGCACGGTGGCTCAGTGGTTAGCACTGCTGCCTCAGCGCCAATGACCTGTATTCAACTCCATCTCGGGTCATGTTGGTGTGGAGTTTGTACATTATCCCCGTGTCTGGGTGGGTTTCCTCCAGGTAATCTAATTGCCTCCCACAGTCCAAAGATGTGCAGGTTAGGTGGATTGGCCAGCATGGAAACAGACCCTTTGGTCCAACTCCTCTAAGCCGAACAGATATCCCAACCTGATCGAGTCCCATTTGCCAGCACTTGGCCCATATCCCTCTAAACTCTTCCTATTCATATATCAATCCAGATGTTGTAATTGTACCAGCCTCTACCATTTCCTCTAGCAGCTTATTCCATACATGCACCATCCTCTCCGTGAAAAAGTTGCCCCTTAGGTCCCTTTTAAATCTTCCCCCCTCACCCTAAACCTATGCCCTCTAGTTTTGGACTCCCCCACCCCAGAAAATGATTTTGTAAACCTCTCTAAGGTCACCCTCAGCCTCGGTTGCTCCAGGGAAAACAACCCCAGCCTATTCAGCCTCTCCCTCTAGCTCAAACCCTCCAACCTTGGCAACATCCTTGTAAATCTTTCCTGAACCCTTTCAAGCTTCACAACATCCTTCCGATAGGAAGGAGAACAGAAATGCACACAATATTCCAAAAGTGGCCTAAACAATGTCCTGTACAATTGCAACTCCTGTACTCAATGCTCTGACCAATAAAGGAAAGCATACCAAACACCTTCTTCACTATCCTATCTATCTGCGACTCTACTTTCAAGGAGCAATGAACCTGCACTCCAAGGTCTCATTGTTCAGCAAAACTCCCTAGGACCTTACCATTAAATTTATAAAGCCTGCCTTGATTTGCTTTTCTAAAATGCAGCACCTCACATTTATCTAAATTAAACTCCATCTGTCAATTCTCAGCCCATTGGCCCACCTGATCAAGATCCCATTGTACTCTGAGGTAACCTTCTTCACTGTCCACTGCACCTCAAATTTTGGTGTCATCTGCAAACTTACTAACTATCTCCTATGTTCACATCCAGAGCAGTGGACCCAGCACCGATCCTTGTGGCAGTCCACTGGTCACAGGCCTCACATCTGAAAAGCAAACCTCCACCTCCACCCTGTCTTCTACCTTCGAGCCAGTCATGTATCCAAATGGCTAGTTTTCCCGGTATTCCATGAGATCTAACCTTGCTAATCAATCTCCCATAGGGAACCTTGTCAAATGCCTTACTGAAGTCCATATAGATCAAAAGGAAGGGCTTGTGCCCGAAACGTCGATTCTCCTGTTCCCTGGATGCTGCCTGACCTGCTGCGCTTTTCCAGCAACACATTTTCAGCTCTGATCTCCAGCATCTGCAGTCCTCACTTTCTCCTCCATATAGATCAATACCACTGCTCTGCCCTAATTAACTCCCTTCATTACTTCTTCAAAAAACTCAATCAAGTGATTGTGATTTCCCACGCACAAGCCATGCGGACTATCCCTAATCAGTCCTTTCCTTTCCAAATACATGTAAATCTTGTCCCTCACGATTCCCTCCAATAACTTGCCCACCACTGATATCAGGCTCACCAGTTTATGGGGATGCTCTTCCGTGTGGGCTCGATGGGCCAAATGGTCTGCTCCTACTCTGTAAGGATTTTATGTTTCTAAATTTATCCAATCTGAAGGATGAGAGACTGGCTAATTAAGCATTGCAATCACTCTGGAGGAAACAACCCTCTTAAAAGGTTTGACTGCAGATTGGTTGTAGAAATGCAATACTGCAGAAGTCGAAGGAAGCACTCTATATGACACAGGGAATATGGTACTGGAAGCTTTAACATTGAAGGGGATTCTGCAGTTACAAACAATCTGGTGCAACCTGAAACAGTGTCCAGCAAAAAAGATGGAATCAATAGCCCGATTATTGAATTTGTGGTATGTCGTGAGATCTATAGTTTCAATCTTCCCAATGTTTAACTGGAGGGAATGTTGGTTTCTCTAGACCCAGATGCAGTTTGACAATACAGAGGTAGTGGTGGGGTAGCTGTTGGCCTCCGGGTGAAAGCAAAGCTTGGTGTTATTAAGGGACAGTATGAAAGAGCAAAGGGCCTTAAGGCATTCCAACTGCATTGTGTGAGATCGAGAGGAGAATTAAAGCAATGTTCAGTCTGTGACGGCAAAGAGTGGGACCAAGCAAACAATCTATCATTACATTTTTAAAAGTCTCCATAAAAATTTCCAGGGTAAGGTTAGTGGGACAATTTCCTCATTTTGTGTCGCGTAATCAGTGGGACAGTACAGCTTTAAGCGTGACTCTGCCTCCTCCAGCTCAATCCCGGAAGATCTCGGCTTCCTTCCGAAGCTTGTGCTTTGGCAGAAACCAGGATCTTGATTAAATCTTTATCCGGTGCGGAGAGGCGAGTGAGCGGGGACAGACCGTACAGGCACGGAAGATGGGGACCCGAGAGGATGAATACGATTATTTGTTTAAAGGTGAGGTTTTCTGATGAATACAGTAACCTATGAACTCCTGAATGAAACCCTGATACGACACTGGTGGAAATGCCTCCTGCTAAAGCCACCCTTCGAATGTTTTGCCGTTTTATTTTCAGGAAGAAAGTCTAGCGCAGCTGACATGTACTGAACTGTGAACTGCAACAGAAGAGCTGAACCCCAGAATGTATCTGAGCGGAGCGAGTATAAAAGAAAGATTTCAACTCAGTGGCTTCATCATTGTAGCTAATATCCAAAACATTATTGTTATTTAAAATGCAATTTTCAATCACTTGACCCTTTCTGTAATATATTAGGGTTTAAAATTGACATTGTATGAGGTGGTGATACCTTGGTGGGTGGGGTTTGATACTGACTGCTTCCTGGAGGAAAGGATTTTGGTCAGTCATTCTGAGGAAGAATTAAAGTAATTCACTTCCTTTTTTGCTAGTTATTTTACAATATCGTTTATATAATCTACACCTCTGTTAACATGGCCACATTTGTGCTGCTAGTATAGACTTATCACATTACACTCTAAGCCCTCATCCAGATAGTAGGAGTGTAACACAAGGACAAATGAGATATAAACTTGATTGTGTGTGATCACAAACAAGGCATGGCTGAGCTTTCTATGTGGGAGTACTCCCCTTCTCCATTAGGGATATGGCATATACTGAGTGTTGCACACAGCAGTTCCATGCAGTTGAACGTACCCCAGGTTGCCAGAATTGTTTTTTTACAGCAGTGAGACTGTTTTACATGTGCACTGTATGTATTAGTTTGCAGTCCCTATGTCACTTTCTGAGGTAGCCACTACTCAACATTTTGTTTGCACTTCAGCTTCATAGTCCTGATCTATGGCCAAAGGATGGACAGGTAGATTGGAGGGCCTTCTTGTGTCTAGACCAGGGCCAGGTCAAGGTGCCCAAAAACAAGTTTAGACAGTCGGCTGTTGAGAGGGTCTTCAACCTGTCTGACTTCCCCTTTTCAGCTATGCTTGTGCCCGGCTGTCCCATGTGGTGTACACTGATGCTTGTGACTTTGTGACTCATGGGCACCACAAGGGATGAAATGTATCATCTCCACTCAGTGAAATTTGAGTTTAAATGTTGCAAGTTTAATTTGAACATCTGAATTTTTGTTACAGTGCAGATTAAAGGGTTGTCAGTCTTCAATTTGGTTCTAATACATTTTTAAAAAAGAATAGTCTATTGATAGTACAGATTTTTAAAATTGCAACAGAATTAGGAGTCTTCAGAATAATGATGGCCACTACCTGCAATTATCATGAATATAACAGCATGAATTGGGAATGTTAACCTGTCAGTTTTAAGCTAATTGTTTGAAAAGGAGACCATAAGCCATTCTGAAAAGAAGCGAGATTTATAGATTTTTAAAGAAATCCTCAAATGTAAGATGTTCTTTGAATGGAAAGTGATTTAATGTGAGGCAAATCGGTAAGGTAGTGGAGGCAAAAACTTTGAAATAATTCAGTAGACATTTGGATGTTGCAACAGCGTAGGTTTTATTTTTCATGACAAGTTCACATGGGCGTATTCCCTTCCTCACTGATATCTAACAAAAGAATTTTTCTGGAATGCATTGTTTTATCTGGAGCTTAAGCCTACTCTGCTTCATACATTCAACTTATCTTTATCTCATCTTTGTCCTTACCCATCCCAGCTGGATGCGGTCAGATTCAGTACTTTTAGTTCCTTGAGGTAAAATGTAATTGATAACAAGAATGATTTGTGGGTAGGGTATTGTAGGCTGAATGCTGGAATTCAAGACCCAGTTGCTGTAATGATGGATGAGGGAAGGGTTTGGAATTGTAAGCTGCAATTAAAACATATCTCGATAGGTTCAAGTCAGAAAGACAATTCTACTTATGTTGTGAATATCAACACTACCACTACTGTTGTAATGTTGATTTGGCAAGCTGACCATTTTGTTTCATGGTGGTTTTCCTCAAAGCTCCACTTTGCCCCACAGAGTAACAGATTGTGGACCAGGAGGCAGACTTATATGTTTAAAGTGTCATGGTTCTTTCCAGCAAATTCTGATATTACTATGGTTTCACTGCCTTGGAACTGGTTCTCTGCTGTGTGTTTGTTGCTGGGGTGTAGCCATCTGGTGTGTGAGATGCTCCACCTTGTTCTTTTTATTTAGGGATGTTTTCAGATCTTTCAAACCAACAAGTTGAACAAAAAGGAAAAGAAAAACATTAAATTGTTTTGAGTTTGAAGTGAGTCTCTTAGCTTATTGTGCTTCTTTAGAAAGAATCTAGAAAATTTGTCTGAAGTCCAAGTTAGAGCTGATGGTAAAGGAGATTTCCATTTTTTTATTTAAATTCTCTTCATCTCTGTTGCTAGGAGCTAGCTGTTGCCCCTTGTATAGTTTGCAGTTTTTCTTCATTTTTATATGTTGAGTCCTTACACATAGTTTAAATTCAGTGTTGCAACTGTAGGGTCAGAATACCATGTCCTTTGTTAAAAATAAATAATTTGAGGGATGTGGATGTCAAAGGCAACACTAATTCCTAATCCCTAATTGCTTTCAATAAGTTGATGATGAGCCACCTTCTTGGACTGCAGTTCGTGTGGGAAAGGAACTCCCACAGTGGTGTTATGTAGAGTTCTTGGATTTTGACCCAGCACAGTGGCTCAGTGGTTAGCACTGCAGCCTCACAGCGCCAGGGACCCGGGTTCAATTCCACCCTCTGGTGACTGTCTGTGTGGAGTTTGCATGTTCTCCCCGTGTCTGCATGGGTTTCTTCTGGGAGCTCCGATTTCCTCCCAAAGTCGAAAGATGTGCAGGTTAGGTGAATTGGCCATGCTAAATTGCCCATAGTATTATGTTCATTAGTCAGAGGGAAATGGGTCTGGATGGGTTACTGTTCGGTGGGTCGGTGTGGACTTGTTGGGCTGAAGGGCCCATTTCCACACTGTAGGGGATCTAATCTAAAGTTGCCCATAGTGTCTTGGGATGTCTAGGTTATGTGCATTAGTCTGGGGTAAATGTAGAATAATAGTATAGGTGAATGTGTCTGTGTGGGTTACTCTTTGGAGGGTCAGTGTGGACTTGTTGGGCCAAATGACCTGTTTCCACACTGTAGGGATTCTATAACAGTTCTACATATAAACAATGAAGGATTGGCAATCTATTTGTAAGTTGAGATGTTGCCTGATTTGGAGGGGAGCTTGAATATGGCACTGTTCTCATGTCCCTGCTGCCCTTGCTCTTCCTGCTGAAAGAAGTTTCAGGTTTTTGGAAATGTTGTTGAAGAAGTCTTTGGTGAGTTTCTGCAAACTTCTTGGAGGTGATACACACTGCAACCATTATGCACTGGAGGTGGAATGATTTGGCACCTGTTATGATACCAACTGATGATAATACTGAACAGGTTAGATCCCAGAATGAGACTTTAATTGATGGACCTTAAGTCTACATTTTGCTCTGTGTTAACAATGATGAGCATAGTCACAAGAGGCTGTCAATGTACTTGAAAGAATGAGAAGTCTACTGCACACAGAAGAAAGAAAACACTGACTATATTACACTATACAAGGATGATCTGAAATAATATTATTACAAATATAGGGATTTTTTTTTACCTTCAACAATCTTAGAGCTACCCAAACCTCTTTGAAGATTCTCTTTGTCTTCATTTATAAAGTTTGTTGTTTGGTTTGCACATTCACTTAATGCTGCTGCTTTAATTACTCAGGAATGGTATCTGTTCCTGAGATCCTTAAGTTCGCCGTTAACACAGCTCACATTTATTAACATGGATTCCTTATCTTCTCCACCACAGCATTCTGTTTTTGGAGCTTTTCTCTTACTGACTTTTAAGCCCACTCAGGACTGCTTTTCTTCTGGCCCAAAACCTTTGGAGACAATTAGACTCTACAGCAGCTTTTACAGATCTTTTCTTTCTAAATTATTTGCTTCTTTCTGAAAGAAACATGAATACTGCCTTTTCAAATGAACATATTTCTGACTGTTGTTTCCCTGTGTCATAGGACACCTTCTTCCGAGCAAAAGCCTATATTTTTCTCTGTTCTACACTTGTTTGTAATGCAGTGAAATATGCATTGTGAGGGTCTTATAAACTTTGTTTAAATGCATGATCAAACCTCCTGACAACCCAATACCACTCTCAGAACTCAAAATGAAAATTCATTTCTTAACACACAGCAAAGAAATGCAAGATCAATGTTCAAGCTATATGTAATTGCTTGACTTTAGAACTCAAGTTTCGAAATAATAATACAAATTCCACATGAAACCTAATCACAGCCTTCATCCACCATCTTAAGCAATCAACTATGGTGCACTGTCGTCCTGGATATGGTTGAGTTTCCGGACTATTGTTGCAGCTGCACCTATCTAGGCATCTTGAGACATAGGCATCTCTAGTAAGGCTAGCATTTATTGGTCACAATTAATTGCCTTTGAGAAATGTTTGTGAACCAGCTCCTTGCAGCCCACATGGTTTAGTCACATTCATAATGCTGTTATGATGGAACTTCCAGGATCTTGACACAATATTCCTTATGGGTATATGAATAGGAAGGGCTTGGAGGGATATGGGCTGGGTGCTGGCAGGTGGGACTAGATTGGGTTGGGATAGCTGGTCAGCATGGACGGGTTGGACCGAAGGGTCTGTTTCCATGCTGTACATCTCTATGACTATGACATCTGACTCCAACGTTTACAAACAGTAGAAAGACTTTGGGGAGTCAGACAGTTACTCTCCACTGCAGCCCAAACATTTGACATTAGTAATGCCATTGAAGGTAAAAGGGAGATGGTTAGATTGTCTCTTGTTTGTGGTTGTTATTGTCAAGCATGAATGGCACAAATTTTACTTTCATTTAGCAATCCAAGCTTAAATGTTGTGCAGTAAGTGGGCACATGCTTTAGTATCTGAGGAATTACAAATGGTACTGAACCTTGTGCAGTCAAAAAGAAGCATCCCACACCTTACCTTATGATGGAGGGACGATCATTGATGAAGCTGGTTGCACCAAGGATGCTACTGTGGGCAACTTCTGCAATAATATCCTGTAATTAGAGACAATTAACCTCCAATAACTGCAACAATTGTACTTTATTTTGTATGACTCCAGCCAGTGGAAGGGTTTTCTGACTGTTTCCCATTGACTTCAGTTTTACTGGAGCTTCTAAAATTATTAATCATGTGTTCAGTGCCTTAATTACAATTTGTAGCTCAGGTATTCAAAATTACTTTTAGCAGTCTCAGTATGTTACCCTGAGAAAATGTTCTCTCTCTAAATAATATTACACTGTTTCTCAGACCCAGACATGGATAGGCTTGCCATATATTTATTCAATCTTTGTTTTATTGGCATAAAATCAGCTTGTGGAGATTTTTATAAATTGCTTCCATCTGCAGAAAATTTGAAATGCTTGTTCAGCATTATGACCTCATTTCGGGAGTAGGTTAGGGATACTACAATTGACACCAAGAGATTCTGAATTAGGTTGGAAAATCATGAGACAAAAATAAAGATTTAAATCATTGTTCACATTCCCTGAGTATGCCATATCCCACTGAGGACAGACAGACCGAGGTGATGGCAACATGCTGGAGGGAGTTGTCCTGAGAGTCTTCAGTGTTGACTCCCAACCTCAAGAATTCAAATGACATCTGAGGTTGAATGATAAGTGAAACATAAACAAAGAAACCACCTACTGATTACTACCCATCAATCCCCATTGAGCTGATGAATCAGTCCTTCCCCAAGGATGCCAAGGGCACAGAAGATACAATACAAACATAATCTGTATCAAGAGTAGCCCCATGGCAGCACTACTGATGGAGGGCTAAAGGACATAACTGTTAGAATGGCTCTGTGGCAGGTGGTGACAGAGCCTACAAGAGGGATCACCACCTTCTCAAGGGCAAGCAGGGATAGGTAATAAATGTTGTCCTAGACTGCAACACCCACATCCCATGCATGAAGACAAAAAAAAGTTCCATAAATAAACACAACTCATTTTGGTAATGACATAAAACGTACAGCACAGAAACAAGCTCCACAGGCCAACAGGTCTGTGCTGATATTTATGCTACTTGTGAGTACCCTCCCATCATCTTCATCTATCCCTGTCAACATATCCTTCTGTTCTTTTCTCCCTTATATTTACTTTAGATTACACTGTCACTTTATTCATTTCAGTTACTCTTATGGTAACAAGTTCTATATTCTGGGAAAAATGGGTTAATGAACTTCACAAATAGTGAAGCTTGCCATCTGGTAATTTTTAAGTCTTAGAGCTTTTAAATTTCCTGACTTAAATTTTGCTAATTACCAGCTGCAATCTGTAACAGAAACCTTATGATCCCAAACAGGATAGATGCAGAATTCTGAATTATCAGCCCCTTTATCGAAATATCAGCTAACCTAAGCTTGACCTCGCCAAATGCAACTTCCCTTGAGTTATTAATGTTGTCATTAACTTTTTAGAAGTAATTACTGTGTGTCTTTTATTTTACTGTAAACTTTTTAAATTAGCTCAATTAAGTGACCAATCTTCATTGATGAATTTGGACAGTCATTAGTGTTGCCTGGCCATTTTACCATGCAGTCTTACGACCAAGCCTATTTTTAAACTTCTTATAAGAAATCTTTGCAACAACTTTCCACTTGTGTGTCATTGGGTAACAATCATTATCCAGACACCTTGGCTGTTATTCTCCTCCCTAATCAAGGAGGTAGTTGTTGCTAAACTATCTGAGTACAGAGCACTGTTTGAGGTTGGCTTAATGCCACACAAATCATTGAGGGAGTTCAAACTGCTTATATGGGCTTACTTTGAAAGTAGTGAAACATGCAGCAGTTTAACATTTGCCTGTATTAATAAAATATTCTCTCTCTTTGTTGTTCTGGACCAGGCCAGACCACCTCAAACTATTTTAAGAAGGTAGTCTAGACCCTAGTTTTTTTCTTTATTTTAAAAGCAGATGTGAAGTGGATATTCCACTTGTGACGCAGCTGATCAAACCACTCGGTTTTAAGCAAAACAGAATTTATTTAAACACTACAGTTGAAACATAAACAAAAGAAAATGGAATTTAGAATAACTTAACTATTGGAATACTTAACCATCCCGATACAGTAACTTAACTAAGGAACCAAAAGAGAAAATGCTGTAAAATCTCAGCAGGTCTGGCAGCATCTGTAAGGAGAGAAAAGAGCTGACTTGTCAAAGGGTCAGTTAGACTCGAAACATCAGCTCTTTTCTCTCCTTACAGATGCTGCCAGACCTGCTGAGATTTTACAGCATTTTCTCTTTTGGTTTCAGATTCCAGCATCCGCAGTAACTTGCCTTTAACTTAACTAAGGAGCTGTTCCAATCCCGTAACGTCCCATAAACAGAACTCTTGGCAGAAGGCAAGAGGGAACAAATTCCAAAGAAATTTCAGAGAGAAAAGTCAGTCAGAAATCATCTGCTGAAGCTTGGAACCTTTCTGCACTGCAGCAACTTCTGTGACTGCTACAGCTAAACCAAACTAGAATAAACCTGAACTGCGAGAACTGGCCATTGCCCTGCCATTCAAGCCTCTTCCTAGACCTCTTGGCACTTCTACATTTACGACTTTCTTAAAAAATACCCAAAGACAAAATAACCTTGTTAAAGTGACAGCATCGTCACACTGTAATGCACTTCTTAAAAAATGACAAAAAACTTCCCAATCAATTTACTTGCTTTCTGTTTTTAACAAGAACCCCAAGCTTAAACTATTAATAAGAACACATGGCAAAGCTGGGTATTTAGAAACATTCAAGGTTATCCTGCATGGTCAACATAGTTTTGTGAAGGAGATTTGTTTAACCAATTTATTGGAGTTCTTTGAAGAATTAACATAGAGTCATAGAGATATACAGCATGGAAATAGATCATTTTGTCCAACCCGTCCATGCCGACCAGATATCCCAACCCAATCTAGTCCCACCTGCCAGCGCCTGGCCCATATCCCTCCAAACCCTTCCTATTCATATACCCATCCAAATGCCTCTTAAATGTTGCAATTGTACCAGCCTCCACCACATCCTCTGGCAGCTCATTCCATACACATACCACCTTCTGTGTGAAAAATTTGCCCCTTAGGTCTTTTTTTATATCTTTCCCCTCTCACCCTAAACTTATGCCCTCTAGTTCTGGACTCCCCGACCCCAGGGAAAAGACTTTGCCTTTTTACCCTATCAATACCCCTCATAATTTTGTAAACCTCTATAAGGTCACCCCTCAGCCTCCGACATTCCAGGGAAAACAGCCACAGTCTGTTCAGCCTCTCCCTATAGCGCAAATCCTCCAACGCTGGCAACATCCTTGTAAATCTTTTCTTGCGGTGGATAAAGCAAAATTTGTGAATGTACTATACTTAGACTTCTAAAAGGCATTTGGAAGGGGCAACATATTTTTCCTCATGGATGATAAACTAGAAGTTTGAAGTTGAACATGGTAAATTAGTTAATTGTACCAGGAAAGTTTATTTTTCTCTGCAGCTAAAAGAACAAGTTGGACTGTATGGTGCACACTTTAGCTCTACAGGACAATGGGTAAAATCTCATCAGGCCTGAACAATGTGTATGAGATGAGTGATAGAATCAGGCAAGAAGGACAGTGAACCCTGTCTCAATGTCGAGCTATCTTGCCACATCTTGTCTAGCAGAGCACATTGTTCCTGATGCTGCCAAACATTGCTGGTTGCCAGAGGAACAGGAGGAGGCCATTCCACTCAGTGAGATTGTGGCTGATCTGTGATCTAATTCCATAAACTTGCCTTTGGCTCATATCACTTGATATGTTTGCTTCACAAAAACGTCTATCAAATTTAAAACTAACAACTGATCCAGCATCCACTGCCATTTGTGGAAGAGAGTTCCAAACATCTAACATACTTTGTGCACAGAAGTGCTTCCTAACATCTCTCCTGAATGGCCTGGCCCTAATTCTCAGATTATGCCAGGCGAAAGTGGGTACTGCAGATGCTGGAGATTAGATCAAGATTAGAGTAGTGCTGGAAAAGCACAGCAGGTCAGGCAGCATCTGAGGGCAGGCTGCAAATTGACAATTCTGCTTCAAAGCTTTATAAAATGGCCTTTAACCCTGCTCAAAGCTGCATTTATGAACTAACCATAGTGGTCCTCAACAAAGATCAGCAGACAATGCTTCCCTTATAGCATAGAAATAACTAGACTAGATAAGACGTTACTAGCCATCCTAACTGACCTTGCAAGTACAGATTCAAAGAATAGTTTTGCGAGATAGGGGTTCTTGGATGTGGAAAGTAAGGTTGGTTCCCATTGGGCTAAGTTGCTGTCAGTAAAGCCATTTTATTAGATTTGATTGGTAATCGTTTGAATTTGCTCTGTAATTATGGCTGTACTTCTTTTCAAAAAGGTATAAAAAATGTCTTTGTCTTAAACTATGCGCGCAATTTCTCCGAGGAACATGGAAGTGTTTAACCTCTGTGTTACTAGACAACCTGTGCCCAGCTGAGATTGAATAATGTGTGAAGTCTTACAGAACCAACTAAATTGCTAGTGTTTATTGATGATCACGGATCAGAGAGCAACCCCCCCACCAATCGAGGGGTCGAGATCTTTACAGTAACCTTCTAAATTGTAGACAAGACAGGCCTATTTGTATAATCTCTCCTCATAATTTAACCCAGGAAGTCCACGTACTCCTTTCAAGACCACTGTATCCAGTCAAATCTATGGTGCACAGATCTGCTGTCAGTACTCCAAGTCAGGTCTAACCCAGGTTTACATAGCTGCAGCATGATAGCTGCATCCAGTCGTTGAGATCTAAAGGCCAGCATTCCATTAGCTTTTGTTAATTAGGTTCTGCACTTGTATGGGACATTTTGAAGATGTATGCACCTGAACCCTCGAGTGTCTTTGGACATCCACTGCATTTAACTTCATAACCATCTAGAAAATACCCTGTTCTATCTGTGTTTGGTCCAAAATGGATAACTTCACACTTGTTTACATTGAACTTCATCTGCCATAGTTTGCCTATTCACTTAGTCTATCAACATACATTTGTAATTTCATGCTATCATCTATATGGTCTACAATGCCACCCAACATTGTCATTTGCAAATTTGGATATAAGACTTTCTATACCATTATCCAAGTCATTAATAAATAATGTGAACTGAGGCCTGAACACAGATCCTTGTGGGACACCATCAGTCACATCCTGCCAATTTAACTACCTACCCATTATCCCTACTTTCTGTCACCTGCCACTCAGCTGATTTCCCAGCCATATCAGGAATTTGTCCACAGTTCTAGGGTCTCTACCTTAGTTATGTGGGACTTTATCAAATGCCTTCTGGAAGCCCAACATCCATAGATATTCCCCTGTCACTACCTCAGGCAAAAAAACTCAATGAGATTTGTCAGGTGTGATCTATCTGTCATCAATTAGTGCTGCCTATTCCTGATTACCTATAATTTTTCAGAATGTTCACTTGCCCCATCCTTGATTATAGACTTCAATAATTTTGCCACAAGATGTCAGGCTAACTGGCCTGTAATTCCCTGGTTTTTTCCTCTTTTGCTGTTCTTAAAAAGTGAGGGACAAGAACCACATAGGGACAGGAAACTGCATGGACCAGGCTGTTCTGTACTCTCAGCTTGCAATTAGCTGATGCCCACACACTGCACAGCTTTTCTTTGCATTAGCATTTGACAAAGTCACACAACCAGGGAGATGCCGTGCTGTGCAGCAGTCCTCAATAGGGGCATGTGCATCTTGTCTTGCACCTTTTACCACGTGTGACTTCAGCATTCCAGCTAAACACACATCACACACAGCAAGCATTAGAACATGTTTGAAAGGCTTAGGGGAGGAGTTGCAATGAAGCTCATAGGCATCTCTTGGTAGGAGGGAGGAGGTGGCAGCAGCACAGTCAAGGGCCACTTCCCATACCAATCCCAGGCTTTGGCTGTGGTCAGGCATCTGGTTGGTGTGGCTATATGCAGGGGGCCCCTGTATCTGTGCTCCAGAGAGGTGGTAATGATCAATCCTCTTGCCTCTGTTAGGGGCCATTCTGGGGTTAGCTGTGGTACCACTGGGGATATGTGTGCCCACCAGTTAGGGGTCTAAATATGTGAGGGGCAGCTGGAAGGTCAAGTCGCTCAAGAGTTGGGCCAAGGTCATCCTGTTGCCTTGGTTTACTGAAATTAAGGGTGAATGGGGAGGAAGGATTGTGTTTGAGGGATGAATAGGTAGAAGACATTGAGCCAATGGTTAGTACTGGTATTTGATACATTCTGTGGACGGTCTGGTTAGTATGAGTATTGCAGTTGAATGGCAATAGTACTGAGACAGGTGTCGGGACATGGATGTTTCTACATCCCTGTGGGATCTAATCCTGCAAGGACAAGTACTGTTTCCTCTGAGCAGGTGAGGACACTGCTCTCAGAAATGATTAGCATGTTCTTGGCTGGCGTTGCCTCTTCTGCTGATTCTCTAAGAAGAAGAAGTCTCCACTCCCCTCTCCCTGCCCATGAGAATCCCCAGGTCCCCGTCCAAAAAAAGTCTCCTTTTCTCTGACATCTCTACTGACTCCTCCCACACCCAAGCAGGCAGCTTCCAGATGGAAGCCTTCCTCCAGGTATGCGCCGGGCTTTGAAAGATGGAGCGATGCAAGGATGTTGGTCTTATGCTGGGTGGCAAGTTGCTGTTGGAACGGCGCATGTAAGATGGAGCAGAAGTTGGACGTGGTACTTGCCATAAGGGCTGAAATAACAATTTGTGCAGCAAGTTTGATAAGATATAGTGTGAAAACTTACTTAGCTTCATGGCAAGAATCACTTCTCCATACCTGATACGATTCACACTTAGCAAGAACCCATAACATTTAGCTTTATGTTACCTTGCAGAGCATGTAGGTGGATACTTTATCAGACAGTGTGGCACCATAAGTCTTTCAGTTAAGAACAAAATGGCAGCCTTCAGATGGTTCCACTGCAGTTTGTCATAAACCTGTGAATGCAGTGTATCCAGAGATATTCAGAAGCCTCCAAACAAGAGACATCATCTCTCTATGCGATTAAAATCGACAATATCCAGAGGCTTGAAAGAAAGAATTCCAATACAAGACCTAAGTCTACCAGATTGGCTATTGTTTGACATCACTCTTGGGACAACATTGTCATTGTTGCTAAAATGAAAAGAACAGAGAGAAATAACTTTTCCATTCCTATGGGTCTAGACCTTGATCTACAGAACTTGCCTTCCCTGTCTTTATTTTTTCACTCATTGTATTTGTGTCAAACCATCTGTTTTTGTCTGTTTTATTGATTCATTCATCAATGTGTCTTGGGTTTTAATGGAGTAAGCTGTACAGTAGTAACATTTTCTTTGACGTTTGTTGAAAAATAAGTTTATTTACAATGCATAGTTACTTTTGTTGTTAATAATTAAACCTGATGTGAGTTACATTTGTCCTGAATAGTGGTCTGTGAGGCATATTGATCATCTTGTTTCGTTGAGTAGCACATTTATGACATTCTGCAGAATAGTGGGAGTTGCTTATTGATGCAGTCTTCCTTACTGACCATTGGATAAAGGGACACATCAAAGGTTATTTTGAAAAATAAAGGTTGATGATTTAGGAGGTAACATAGTGTCATGGATAGAAGATTGGCTAGCTAACAAGAAACAGGTCATGTTGCGGCTGTACAGGACATTGGTTAGGCCACTGTTGGAATATTGCGTGCAATTCTGGTCTCCTTCCTATTGGAAAGATGTTGTGAAACTTGAGAGGGTTCAGAAAAGATTTACAAGGATGTTGCCAGTCATAGAGTCATAGAGATGTACAGCATGGAAACAGATCCTTCGGTCCAACCCGTCCATGCCGACCAGATATCCCAACCCTTCCTATTCGTATACCCATCCAAATGCCTTTTAAATGTTGCAATTGTACCAGCATCCACCACATCCTCTGGCAGCTCACTCCATACACTCACCACCCTCTGCATGAAAAAGTTAACCCTTAGGTCTCTTTTATATCTTTCCCCTCTTAACCTAAACCTATGCCCTCTAGTTCTGGACTCCCCAACCCCACGGAAAAGACTTTGTCTATTTATCCTATCTATGCCCCTCATAATTTTGTAAACCTCTATAAGGTCACCCCTCAGCCTCCGACGCTCCAGGGAAAACAGCCCCAGCCTGTTCAGCCTCTCCCTGTAGCTCAAATCCTCCAACCCTGGCAACATCCTTGTAACTCTTTTCTGAACCCTTTCAAGTTTCATAACATCTTTCCGATTGGAAGGAGATCAGAATTGCACACAATATTCCAACAGTGGCCTAACTAATGTCCTGTACAGCCACAACATGATCTTCCAACTCCTGTACTCAATATTCTGACCAATAAGGGAAAGCATACCAAACGCCTTCTTCACTATCCTATCTACCTGTGACTCCACTTTCAAGGAGCTATGGACCTGCCCTCTAAGGTCTCTTTGTTCAGCAACACTCCCGAGGACCTTACCATTGTGTATAAATCCTGCTAAGATTTGCTTTCCCAAAATGCAGCACCTCGCATTTATCTGAATTAAACTCCATCTGCCACTTCTTAGCCCATTGGCCCATCTGGTCCAGATCCTGTTGTAATCTGAGGTAACCCTCTTCGCTGTCCACTACACCTCCAATTTTGGTGTCATCTGCAAACATACTAACTGTAACTCTTATGCTCGCATCCAAATCATTTATGTAAATGACAAAAAGTAGAGGGCCCAGCACCGATCCTTATGGCACCCCAATGGTCACAGGCCTCCAGCCTGAAAAACAACCCTCCACCACCACCCTCTGTCTTCTACCTTTGAGCCAGTTCTGTATCCAAATGGCTAGTTCTCCCTGTATTCCATGAGATCTAACCTTGCTAATCAGTCTCCCATGGGGACCTTGTCGAATGCCTTACTGAAGTCCATATAGATCACATCTACTGCTCTGCCCTCATCAATCTTCTTTGTTACTTCTTCAAAAAACTCAATCAAGTTTGTGAGACATGATTTCCCACGCACAAAGCCATGTTGACTATCCCTAATCAGTCCTTGCCTTTCCAAATACATGTACATCCTGTCCCTCAGGATTCTTTCCAACAACTTGCCCACCACCGAGGTCAGGCTCACTGGTCTATAGTTCCCTGGCTTGTCTTTACTGCCCTTCTTAAACAGTGACACAACATTTACCAACCTCCAGTCTTCCGGCACCTCACCTGTGACTATAGATGATACAAATATCTCAGCAAGAGATATCACTTCTCTAGCTTCCCATAGAGCTCTCGGGTACACCTGATCAGGTCCTGGGGATTTATCCACCTTTAACCGTTTCAAGACATCCAGCACTTCCTCCTCTGTAATCTGGACATTTTGCAAGATGTCACCATCTATTTCCCTACAGTTTATATCTTCCATATCCTTTCCCACAGTAAATACTGATGCAAAATATTCATTTAGTATCTTCCACATTTTCTGTGGCTTCACACAAAGGCCGTCTTGCTGAACTTTGAGGAGCCCTATTCTCTCCCTAGTTACCCTTTTGTCCTTAATATGTTTGTAAAACCCTTTGGATTCTCCTTAATTCTATTTGCCAACGCTATCGCATGTCCCCGTTTTGCCCTCCTGATTTCCCTCTTAAGTATACTCCTACTTTCTTTAGACTCTTCTAAGGATTCACTCGATCTACCCTATCTATACCTGACATATGCTTCCTTCTTTTTCTTCACCAAACCCTCAATTTCTTTAGTCATCCAGCATTCCCTATACCTACCAGCCTTCCCTTTCACCCTGACAGGAATATAATTTCTCTGGATTCTTGTTATCTCCTTTCTGAAGGCTTCCCATTTTCTAGCCGTCCCTTTACCTGCGAACATCTGCCTCCAATCAGCTTTTGGAAGTTCTTGCCTAATACCGTCAAAATTGGCCTTCCTCCAATTTAGAACTTCAACTTTTAGATCTGGTCTATCCTTTTCCATCACTATTTTAAAACGAATAGAATTATGGTCGCTGGCCCCAAAGTGCTCCCCCACTGACACCTCAGTCACCTGCCCTGCCTTATTTCCCAAGAGTAGGTCAAGTTTTGCATCTTCATCCACATACTGAATCAGAAATTGTCTTGTACACACTTAAGAAATTCCTCTCCATCTAAACCTTTAACACCATGGCAGTCCCAGTCGATGTTTGGAAAGTTAAAATCCCCTACCATAACTACCCTATTTATTCTTACAGATAGCTGAGATCTCCTTACAAGTTTGTTTCTCAATTTCCCTCTGACTATTGGGGGGGTCTATAATACAATCCCAATAAGGTGATCATCCCTTTCTTATTTCTCAGTTCCACCCAAATAACTTCCTTGGATGTATTTCCAGGAATATCCTCCCTTAGCACAGCTGTAATGCTATCCCTTATCAAAAATGCCACTCCCCCTCCTCTCTTGCCTCCCTTTCTATCCTTCCTGTAGCATTTGTATCTTGGAACATTATGCTGCCAGTCCTGCCCATCCCTGAACCATGTTTCCGTAATTGCTATGATATCCCAATCCCATGTTCCTAACCATGCCCTGAGTTCATCTGCCTTCCCTGTTAGGCCCCTTGCATTGAAATAAATGCTGTTTAATTTATTAGTTCTACCTTGTCCCTGCCTGCCCTGACTATTTGACTCACTTCTGTTCTCAGCTGTACCCGTCTCAGATCGATCTCTTTCCTCACTATCTCCTGGGTCCATCACTCTCCCGCCCCAAGCAGTTGTAACAAATATCCCTGCCAGTATATTAGTCCCCTTCCAATTTAGGTGCAATCCGTCTTTCTTGTACAGGTCACTTCTACCCCAAAAGAGATTCCAATGATCCAAAAATGTGAATCCTTCTCCCATACACCAGCTCCTCAGCCATGCATTCATCTGCTCTATCCACCTATTCCTGCCCTCACTAGCTCGTAGCACTGGGAGTAATCTAGATATTACTACCCTTGAGGACCTCCCTTTTTAAATTCCTGCCTAACCCTCTGTAATCTCCCTTCAGAGTCTCAACCTTTTCCCTTCCAATGTCGTTGGTTCCAATGTGGACAATGACCTCCTGCTGGCCCCTCTCCCCCGTGAGAACATTCTGCACCCTCTCTGAGACATCCTAGATCCTGGCACCAGGGAAACAACGCACCATTCTGCTTTTTCTCTGGTCACAGAAACATCTGTCTGTACCTCTGACTACAGAATCCCCTTTCCCCTAACGCAATTGATCTCTTGGAAGCCGACATACCCCTTGTTGCATTAGAGCCAGTCTCAATACCAGAAACTTGGCTGTTCGTGCTACGTTCCCCTGAGAATCCATCACCTCCTACATTTTCCAAAACAACATACCTGTTTGGAATGGGTATATCCACAAAAGACTCCTGCATTAGCTGCCTACCTCTCTTACCCTTCCTGGAGTTAACCCATCTATGTGACTGTATCTGAGACTTTTCCCCCCTTCCTATAACTGCCATCCATCACATACTGTTACTGTTGCAAATTCCTCGTCGCTTCTATCTGTCTCTCCAACCGATCCACTCGATCTGATACAATTCGCACCCAACAGCATTTATGGCAGATATAATCCGCAGTAACCCTTAAACTCTCTTTAAACTCCCACATCTGACAAGAAGTACACATCACTGTACTAAAGGCCATTTTTGCTCCTTCACAATCTACAGACCCAGAAAATAACACTGTCTTATTCCTCTACAAACACTGCCCCAGGTTAAACTAATAGCTATGGCTTATATTTTAAGTTTAATCAAGAGACTTACCTCCAAAAACATATAATCAACAAAGAATCCACTATACTCACTACTGCAGCCTTTCTCTTGGACAGACTTAAAACTACAATTAACTTATCTGATTCTGTGCTGTGAACTTCGCCTAACAGTTCCTCCAAGATTAGTTGTGAATTTCATTGTTTGTTCATTTTCCCAGATGGGTTGGAGGATTTGAGCTATTGGGAGAGGCTAAACAGGCTGGGGCTGTTTTCCCTGAAGCGTCGGAGGCTGAGGGATGACCTTATAGAGGTTTACAAAATTATGAGAGGCAAGACAGGGTAAATAGGCAAAGTCTTTTCCCTGGGGTCAGGGAGTCCAGAACTAGAGGGCATAGGTTTAGGGTGAGAGGGGAAAGATATAAAAGAGACCTAAGGGGCAACGTTTTCACGCAGAGGGTGGTATGTGTATGGAATGACTTGCCAGAGCAAGTGGTGGAGGCTGGTACAATTGCAACATTTAAGAGGCATTTGGATGGGTATATGAATAGGAAGGGTTTGGAGGGATATGGGCCAGGAGCTGGGACTAGATTGGGTTGGAATATCTGGTCAGCATGGACGGGTTGGACCGAAAGGTCTGTTTCCATGCTGTACATCTCTATGACTCTGTGACTCTAAGACAGCAAGCATAAATAATTTTCTGATTAGCAAGATGTAACAAGTGGTGTGGCACACTGATCAATGCTGGGGTCACAACTTTTAATATTTCTATAAATTGCTTGAATGAAGGAACTGAAGATATGGTTCTTAAATTTGCTAATGATGCAAAGATAGTGCAGAAAGTAAGTGCTGAAGAGAACTTGAGAAGGCTAGAAAGAGGTATCAATAGGTTAAGAGAATGGTCAAAGATCTGACTAATGTGGGAAGAATCAAATACAAGCATATAATCTGAATGGTGAGATTGTAGAGCTTAGAGATGAGAAGGGTTCTGGTATCCTACTGCCAGAATGAGGAGAGTGAATAGAATGTTGTCATTCATTGCAATGGGAATTGAATATAAAAGAAGCAAGTTATGCTTCAGTTACACAGGCCTTTAGTGAGACCACATCTGGAATACTGCATTCAGTATCAGTTTCGTTACTTAGGAAAGAATGTATATGTGTTGGAAGCAGATCAGAGAAAGTTTAATCAGCAAATATATGGAATAGGCAGATTATCTTCTGGGAAAAGGTTTGTATCCTCTGGAGTTTAGCTAAGTAAAAGGCAGCTTGATTAAAACATTATAAGATCCTGAAGGTGGATGTGGGAAGGATGTTTCCTCTTGTTGAATAGTCCAGAATTAGGGCTTACTGTTAAAGTCACCTTTTTTAAAGAGAAGAATTTTTTTCACTTTGAGAGTTTCGGAACATTCTTCCTTAAAAGACATGACGCAGAATCTGAATATTTTTAAGGCATAAGAAGATTAATTCAAGGGGCTGAGAGGAAAGTGGATGCAGGTGAAAATGTAGAGTTGAAATTGCAATCAGATCTGCCGTAATTTTGTTGAAAGGCAGAGCAGGCTTGTGAGACTAACTGGCTTAGTTCTGCTCTTAATTTACATATTTCAATGTGCTTTGGTAACCAGCTGGCTCCGGAAACCTGCTCCAGATCTTGTTGGCTGCCCTTTTGTATGATGTAACTTAAACTCTCCAGCTGGTCCCCAAATGTTGGCGAGGACTAATTCTCACTTTATCTGTTTTTCAGCTGTATTCACTTGATGCTAAGTGCAAAATTCAGAATGAAGGCAAGCAGATTGACATCACACCCGAAAATCAGGGCCTAGGTGCAATGCCGAAAAATGCATCTGTAATCTTTCTTATGAGGGAAATGCATGAGTAAAACCAAGGGGATGGGACAAGTTGTAAATAGTGGAGAATTGCAGGGAGCGAAACTTCAAAAAATCGAGGAGCTGCCAGAATTTCTGGTCAGGAACATGAGTATTTTTCAATTTGGTAGAATTTTATCTTTATCAAGCTGCAGAACATTGCTGCCAGGGTTCAAAGATTTTTCCGAGTTTTGGACATCATTCTTTGTAACAAGTTACTCCCTCAGGTTTTCTGAAACCTCACTTCTATGAGTTCAGTGTCCAAGGTGCAAATCTCTCCAATTACTGTCCTCCTCCCAGTTCTGGCCTCTTGCAATTATTCAGTTTAATCACTCCACCATACAGCTGCCAAACAAAAGCAAATTGCTGAAAAAGCTTAGAAGTCTGGTAGCATCTGCAGAGAGAAAATGGAGTCAATGTTTCAGGTCCAGTGACTCTTCTTCAAAACTGTTTTATTCTAATCTCTGAAATTCCCTTTTGACACTTGTCAGCCTCTCCTTTTTTAAAATGCTCCTTAAAATCCATCTCTTTGACCTAACTTCCAGCCATCCACCACAGTATCTCCTGAAGTGGTTTTTTTGTTATGTGCTTGCTGAATTGTTCTCTTACTGTAGAATGCGTGTCAGCAAGAAGGGGAAAGTAGAAATATTTGGAAAAGTTCAGCTGCACAGTTGGCTACAGGGAGGCTACGACCTGGGAAAACTATGGGAAGGATAAATCTCTTTGTTGCTGTGTGTTACTTCTTGATATCTCCACAGGATTCTAGCTGAAAGGAGATTCCTTTCCTGAAGGGAGGTTTTCCTCCTGCTTACTCTGGCTGAATTTTCAAACTGATTAGAGTCCTAGAGATGTACAGCACGAAAACAAACCTTTCGGTCCAACTCGTCCATGCCGACCAGATATCCCAACCCAATCGAGTCCCACCTGCCAGCACCTGGCCATATCGCTCCAAACCTTCCTATTCATATACCCATCCAGATGCCTTTGAAATGTTGCAATTGTACTAGCCTCCACCACTTCCTCTGGCAGCTTGTTCCATACACACACCACCCTCTGCTTGAAAGAGTTGCCCCTTAGGTCTCTTTTATATCTTTCCTCCCTCACCCTAAACTTATGCCCTCTAGTTCTGGACTCCCTCACCCGAGGGAGAATACCTTGTCTACTTAACCTATCCATGCCCCTCATGATTTTGTAAACCTCGATAAGGTCACCCCTCAGCCTCCAACACTCCAGGAAAACAGCCCTGGCCTATTCAACCGCTCCCTATAGCTCAAATACTCCAACCCTGGCAACATCCTTGTAATTCTTTTCTGAACCCTTTCAAGTTTCATAACATCCTTCTGACAGGAAGGAGAACAGAATTGCACGCAATATTCCAAAAGTGGCATAACCAATATCCTGTACAGCTGCAACATGACCTCCCAACTCCTGTACTCAATACTCTGACCAATAAAGGAAAGCCTACCAAACGCCTTATTCACTATCCTATCTACTTGCGACTCCACTTTCAAGGAGCTATGAACCTGTACTCCAAGGTCTCTTTGTTCAGCAACACTCCCCAGGACCTTAGCATTAAGTGTATAAGTCCTGCTAAGATTTGCTTTCCCAAAATGCAGTGCCTCACATTTATCTAAATTAAACTCCATTTGCCAATCCTCAACCCATTGGCCCATCTGATCAAGATCCCGTTGTCATTCAACAAAGCCTTAAATCAAACTGTGACTGTATTGTTTTCGAAGAGAAGTAACTTGAGTATTGATGGTGTAACTTGTATTCCAACACAACTATACATAACGCCAGTAGAAAAGGGTTGTTGTGCATCTGTAATGTAGAATCCTAAAAGAGTGTGACATCACAGGTTTGTGCTCTCAAGTTTTAAGTTTCAAATGGCAGCGTTGGGGAGGGCAGCTTGATGCTAAGCATACCCCTGTGGCACAGGTGCAAAGATGAAAGAGTCAATCATGATGACACTTACGATGGACCCAATAGCTGGTAACAGAACACTGGCAGTGGCATGGCCTCCCATTTAAAATGGTTTGAACCACAGATTCCACGCACAGAGGCCAGTATCACTGTGAATGATAGGTACAGTCATATACAGTGTTTCTATTCCAGGATTGGATTCTTAAACTAATGGTTCAAATCTTTTCTCTTCTAGTTGTCCTGATTGGAGACTCTGGGGTCGGAAAGAGCAACCTCCTGTCCAGATTTACACGTAATGAATTTAATCTGGAGAGTAAGAGCACCATTGGAGTGGAGTTTGCCACCAGGAGTATCCAGGTTGATGGAAAGACCATTAAGGCCCAGATCTGGGACACAGCAGGACAGGAGCGATACCGTGCCATCACTTCAGCGTAAGTATTTTATTAATATAGTTCAGCGTATGGACCTTTTTCATTAATTTGCACCCCTTCCCTCCCCATCTATCTCCAGTTGGTTCTGTCCCTGTCTCTGAGTCAGAAGCACATAGTTGAAGTTCCATTCCTGGCCTTGACAACCACAGAAGGTTGTTCATAACATGGCTAAAGAGATTGATTATTGATATGCAAACTCTTCCAACACATGTAAATGATATTTGAGATTCTTGATCAGTCATGAGATGGAAAGAAAGTTGGACTTTCCACTATCACTATCCACCGCTCCAGACGACATGAAACATGTCAAAGTGCATGTTGCCACAGCAACCCGAACACCCAATACGATCGGTAATACATTTCCACCACTCCTATCCCTCTCATATGTCTGAGACCCATTTTCCACAATTAGGATGGCCTCCAGATTTCTGCAGTGCCTCTCTGTACTGGCTTATGGAAAATCTGAATAGCCTGTCATGAAGTTGATGCAGGCTTTTTAAAGACAGGACATACAAATCTCAGAACTTCCTGTCAAGTCAAATATAATAACAAAGGTGAAGAGGAACTGATGCAGCACATAGAGATAGTTTAATGTCATATAGTCTTCTCAAAGCAACGAAACAGCTGGGTTTGCAATGATGGTTGATAGTTTCAGTTTTCTCTTCAATAGTTGAAAATTTGAAGTAGGTCTTTTCCTTCACCCATTCTTTAAAGAACTCAGTATTTCATGGTTACAGTTCCATCCTTGCTGGGGCATGATGCCCTAAATACCAGCTGATGTGTTTCATTGAAGGATATATGTGCCACTGTGCCAGTGGGTGGCACGGTGGCACAGTGGTTAGCACTGCTGCTTCACAGCGCCAGAGACCCGGGTTCAATTCCTGCCTCAGGCGACTGACTGTGTGGAGTTTGCACATTCTCCCAGTGTCTGCGTGGGTTTCCTCCGGGTGCTCCGGTTTCCTCCCACAGTCCAAAAATGTGCAGGTTAGGTGAATTGGCCATGCTAAATTGCCCGTAGTGTTAGGTGCAGGGGTAAACATAGGAGAATATGTCTGGGTGGGTGCGCTACCGCGGGTCGGTGTGGACTTGTTGGGCTGAAGGGCCTGTTTCCACACTAAGTAATCTGATCTTTACGTGCTCAACTGTAGGTGGATCCATATCTACCCCAATTTTAACATGTGTGCGTTTTTCAAATTTGGTCACTGATAGTGATGGGGAGCAGTCAGCCTGATGTTTTCCATGCATACCATTTGAGTGTTGAGGCAATTGTAACACCATTGTTACCCTCTGGTCACAGTTCAAATAATTCAACACGAATCAAGGATTGAGATGATGACATTTTTGCTCCATATGGCCAAGTACCATAGACGGCTTTTTAAAAAATGTATTTTTAATTTTTTTCTAATCAACCTGTTCAGATGTTATGACACACCTCTGGACCAGATGGGACAATAACTTGAATCTCTCTGTCCAAGGGTAGGGACACTACCAGTGTGCCACAAGGGCTCTCCAGATGTACCACATGTAGTGCAGGTTTCAGCAGATGAGCAGGACACATACAATCTGGGTTGTGCTCTCTCAGGTACTACCGTGGGGCTGTCGGTGCTCTGCTCGTTTATGACATTGCCAAACATCTAACGTATGAGAACGTCGAGCGGTGGCTAAAGGAGTTGCGTGACCATGGTGACAACAACATAGTCATCATGCTGGTTGGGAACAAGAGTGACCTCCGTCATCTGAGAGCAGTTCCAACAGATGAGGCACGAGCCTTTGCTGGTAGGTCACATGCACACAGAAACAATTTAAAATCTGAATTCTTTCTGCTTTTATCAGAGCTAGTGGGTGGCTGTGGAACAGAAATAATGTTTGTGAATTTTGTAAGACTGTTTGTTTATATTCTCCTGCTACCTCTTCCTGTGTAATACTGATGAGCTGCTATGAGCCAGATTCATAAACATTGCATGATCGATTTTTTTTTTTTTAAATGCTCTCAGAAGTGGTTTTATTGGGTTCCACTAGGTTCATTGATATTAATGAAATTTCTTCTGATCCCTTTTCATATAGAGAAGAATTGTCTTTCATTTATTGAAACATCTGCTTTGGATTCAACAAACGTAGAGGAGGCTTTCCAAAATATCTTGACAGGTAAAAACAAAAAGACAGTCTGGATGCAACTAAATGTATCTGTACCACAATACGTAAAATACACCAAAGAAAGCCTCTGAGTAAAAAGAGAAATACAGCAAGTCCATCAGCAAAATTAAAGCAAAATACCACAGATGTCGGAAATCTGAAATAAAATCAGAAACTACTGGAGAATATTTGTGGGGAGAGAAACAGAATTAACATTTCAAGTCCAATTTAACTCTTATTCAGAGCTGAATGGAGCTAGAAAATGGTGGGTTTTATTTTTTCTTTTTTTTTATTTTTTTTTTATTTTTTTTCCTGTGGCACTCCTATTTTAAAAAAAAATTTTTTCTTCCCCTTTTTACCCCCACACTGCTGCCTAACTGCGGTAGTGCTTATTTTTTCCCCAGCACCCATGTGTGTGTGCAGGTGTGAGACACAGTGAATGGTGGTTTTTATTCTGTTGACAAAGTGTAAGGAGCAGGTGAGACTGACAAGCAAGACGAAGGGAGTGCTAGAGGTGGTAAAAAGGAGAAGTTGAGATGTCAAATAGATAGAAATGATAAATAAGAGAAAATGGTCCATTCTGCTAACGCAAAGGTAACGAGACAGAATCCAGATATGGCCACAGTAGGACGATAGTTGTAATCAATAATGGAGGACAGACGCCATGCTGTGAAGTTGCTGAACTCAATGTTCAGTCCAAGGAATTGTAAAATACCTGAGTGGAAAATGAGTTCTTCCTCCAGCTTCATTGGAACTCTGCAGCAGGCCCAAGATTGAAATGTTAGCATAGGAGCAAGGCAGATAATTGCAATGGAAGCAACTGGAAAGTCAGGGTCATTTTTAGGGACATAATGGATATGTTCTGAAAAGCAGTCAACCAGCCTGCATTTGGTTTGGCCAATGTAAATGAGACTACATTGTAAGTATTGAATACAGTAGACTGGATTGAAAGAAGTATAAATAAAACGCTGCTTCACCTGGAAGGTGTGACGGGGACTTTGGACAGTGAGGAGGTGAAAGGTCAAGTGCCGGCAAGGGAAGGTGCCTTGAAGTTTGAGGTGGGACGCAAGGAAGTATTGGGAGTGATGGAGAAATGAAACAGGATCATGTGGAGCGAATGGTCCTGCAGACTGCTGACAGGGAGGGGATAGATAATGTGTTTGGCGGTGGCATCCTGCTGAAGGTGGCAGAAATGGTACAGGATGATCCTTTTACTGCACAGGAATGATGGAAAGTAAGAACAAGGAGAACCCTAGCATTTTGGAAGAGAGGTAATGGGGTGAGAGCAGAAGTGCAGGAAATAGATTGTACACTGCGAAGGAGTCCTTAGCTGAGCAAAAAGGAGGACAGGTCAGAGGCACCAGGTGGCATCATCAGAGCAGATTCAAAGGAGCTAGATCAAGTTGTTAATTCTACTCACCTATAAGGCGGAATGATCAGGAGGACAGTGTAAAGTCCTATACCTTATCCTATACGTTTTACAAGTTCCAAATGTTCTCTTGAGGCACACTATCATATTTATGATTGATCACAGATGCTATTCGGCCCCATTTTAATTCACCAATCTATCCAAAGTATCTAAGCCTTCCTCTTGAAGGACCCAATTGTTTCATCAATGGTATTTATATACCCTGTTCTATCTGGGAGTTCTTTTCATGTGTTGATCACTGTGAGCAGAGGATATTCTTGAAAACTATTCTAAATGTGGCTTTTTCAATTTGAATCTGTGTCCCCACATCTTTCACCATTAACTTTAATATTATGGCATAAGAGTTCCTCTTATGCCTCATTTTCAAGCTGAACAGCCTTTCCTCATAACTCAGACCTCCCCCAGACTGGGGAGCAGTCTTGTGGCTTTCCTTTGCACCATCTCCAACAACTGACTGTCTGTCTCCTTCACTACCCAGTGATCAGGACTCCAGTCACAGGCTAACAACAGCACCAACTACTTTGGAAAATAGATCAGCATTTTACAGACATTGTTCATTGCTACTCCTGGATACAGTTGGCTTGCTATTTCATGGAATATATTCTTTATATTTCCTCCTCAACTGCAACATACAAGGTCAGATTTTGGTTCAGAGGAATTGAAATTGAGACAAACATGAATCATTAGCAGAGTCAGAAAATCTGATCCCGTCCTTCGATCTGCACTTTGTAGAATATGCAGACCATTCAGTCCATCAAATCTGTGCTGGTGTATTTTCCTTGACATAAGGCAACTAGGCTACTCTCAGTCTCAATCCATTAGAAAAACTGGATTGAAATTTGAATTTTCTTACAAATGTTGAAAACAAATCTAACACTGTTAAGTGAGACAGCGATACTCAGAGTTGACGAAGAATTGAATTTGTACAATAGTTGGGTCTCAGTTAAGTCTGCAGGTGAGAAATATTTTGCCCTACCATGTGGAAATGGGAAATAAACACTGAACCAGGTCTGTGTTCACACAATGTTCTCCGATATCCATTGATCTCAGTTGAGGCTTTGTACAAAACATGATAACTTGTCTCATTGCCCTGTACTTCCGAGGTGAAAATCACCCAGGGTTCTTGCTCCTCATCACTGCCTAGTGACCCTGCTTGAAAACTAGTTGAAATCAGAATTGGACTTGACTGTACTGTTGCTTTCCTACCTACTAATCACTAGAGTGGAATAATTAGATTGCAATCATAGGTGACAACTGAATATAAAGAACAGTTTGCAAAAAAGTCATAATTATGCTCCACTGAAGCATCTTAAACAAATGTTGACTTCAAGTCATAGGAGTTATTAGGTCAGATGATGAACAGCTTGGTCAAAGAGTACGTTTTCAGCAGTACCTTAAAGAAGGAGAGTGGTAGAGAGCTTTATGGTAGGGATTCCAGAGCTTAAAGGGTTTCAGCAGCTGAAGACATTAGATATCATTATTGGAGTGATAAAATGTGGTACTGGAAAAAGCACAACAAGTCAGGCAGCATCCAAGGAGCAGCAAGGGCCTGATGAAAGCTTATGCCCGAAACGTTGACTCTCCTGCTCCTCGGATGTTGCCTGACCTGCTGTGCTTTTCCAGCACCACACCTTTCAACTCTGACTCTCCAGCATCTAGAGTCCTCACATTCTTCATTGTTGAAGTGATGAAAATTGGGGATGATTTAGAGTTAGATCATTAATCTGATATATTTTCGGTGTGGGAGGAGATCACAGGTAGGCCAGGGTGATGCCATGGAGGAATTTGGAAACGTTAAAACTCTGGCATTGCCAGAATGAGAACCAGTGTAGGTCAGTGAGCACAGGGCTCACTGGTGGGTGAATGAGTCCTGGCATGAATTCAGACAGAGGCAGGAGAGTTTTGGATGAGCTTCAGTTTGTTGGGCTGGAAGATGGCAGTCTCTGGTCCACAATCAAATACGAAAAATGGTTACTTGATGAAAATGATGGAGGCTGCCTTGTACCAAGTGTAAAGAATGGGACAGATTTCTTAAAAAATCGAGTTTGAAAAGTCCAGAATAACGAAAATTATTTTTGTTTTCCAGAAATTTACCGCATAGTTTCACAGAAGCAGATCTCTGACCGATTGACGCACGAGTCACCTGGCAGTGATGTGGTGGAGATCGATGTTCCTCCAACAAGTGATGGACAGAAATCTAATAAACTGCAATGTTGCCAGAACATGTGACCTACTGCAGCTGCTCCTTGAAATGTTTTCCACTGCTGCCTGTGCATTAATAGTGTATTTGGAACGCTTCTGTTCAATGCCCAATATGATTTAATTTGTTTCTTTTGGATGTTTTCTGCTGCAACTACAGAACAGATTTCACATCCTCAAAATGAGCAGCAATTGATTGCCTGAAAAATACTGATGATAGCACGGATCCCTCTCCACGAGGCCCAGAAATGTGCTGTTAATAATTCAAAGGTAGATTTATGGCCCTTATTCTCAGATGGAAATAATTATACCAAGCCAGCTGAGATGCTTGCCCTCTGTGTTTTGGGGCCTAGCTGCTGGGATAAAAGCTTTGCCTTGCTATTGGCTGTCAGTGCCTGGGGAAGGTGAGGTGGGGATGTTTCATTCCTCTTCCAAGTGGGATGGGATGAACCGGGAATAATTCTGTTTCAGTCCACCAGAAACCACAAGGCAAGAACCTGAAGTAATTTTCAAAGGAGAAGTTATTTATGATGGTGAAACACTTGTTATACTACAGAACTGCTACAGTTTTATAGTTAATAAAATTCAAAAGTAATTGTATTGTGACATTCTGAAAGTGTTCTTGGCCTGTTCTTGTATTTATTTGTTAGTAAACAAGCTGCTTATATCAGAGATCAAATCTTGTGCCCTCCATGTGTCCTGTTCATATAACAACTTATATATTTTCAGGGCTCCTCAGAGAGCGATATTCAGGATGATGTGCTTCGAGGAGGAGGCGGCCAGGAAAGGGTCTAAATACCTTTTTTGAAGAAGACTCTGTAATGAGATTGAAGGAATGCCAGGTCAAAGATACTGAGGGCTGCTTATTGAAGTCAGTCACAGATCTTAGCACAAGAAGTCAAATAGTCATGGAGATGTACGGCATGGAAACAGACCCTTCGGTCCAACCTGTCCATGCCGACCAGATATCCCAACCCAATCTAGTCCCACCTGCCAGCACCCGGCCCATATCCCCCCAAACCCTTCCCATTCATATACCCATCAGGTGCCTTTTAAATGTTGCAATTGTAATAGATGTCATAAATTAATTTAATCCCATTTGCCAGAATTTGGCCCGTATTCCTCTAAACCCTTCCTACTCATGTACCCATCCAGATGCTTTTTAAATGCTGTAATTGTACCAGGCTCCACCACTTCCTCTGGCGGCTCGTTCCATATACCCGTCAACCTCTGTGTGAAAATATCCAGGAGGTACATCCATTATTGTCTTCCAGAATAGAAGAGGCCCTTCAGCCCATCAAGTCTACGCTGACCTATCAACACTAATTCCACTTTCCAGCATTTAGCCGAGAGCCTTGAGAATGATGACATTTCAAATGCTTATCCATGTATTATTTAAAGGTTATGAAGTTTCCTGTCTTTACTGCCCTTGCACGAAATACGTTGCAGATTCCCACCACCCTCTGGCTGAAGAATATTTTCCTCAAATCCCCTCTAAACCTCCTGCCCTTTACCTGAAAATTATATCCCCTCGTTAACTCTTTGACTAAGGGAACAGTTGCTTCTTAACAACCCTGTCTATGCCCCCTCAATCTTTTACACCTCAATCTGGTCCTTCCCCATCATCCTTCTCAGCTCAAAGAAAACAACTTGAGCCTACTTAGCCTCTCTTAATCGTGAAGCTGCTCCATCCTGGACAACATCCTGTTGGCTCTCCAATACACCCCCCGCCCCCCCACACAAAGTTTTGTACAGCTCCAACATAACCTCCTTGTTCTCTGCCACAACTGGTAAAAGCAGTTCTACCATTACCTGCCCTGCTGCCTTAGGGAATCTGTGGAAAAGCACACCAAGATGTGTGTTTGAAGGGCAATGGCAGTTCACTGCCTGTGCTAATTATACAGAGCACAGCCTGGCTGGAGGGCTCACCAGCTTGGTGCACATCTTCACCAGCCCGGTACTCTGTTCCACCATGGTCCTGCATTAAATCTGCCCTCAGTGGTAGCAGCCTGTATGGCATCTGGACTCTCAAACACACCAAGCCCACAATTTGCTCCAGGATAGAGGAATCATGGCAGCTGCCCATGCAGTGTGGGCATACAACTCCAGGATGTACTAACAGTAAAACAGATCTCCTGAACATTAATGGAATAGAATCCCTTCGTGTTGAAGAATTCTGCAGCATCAGCTGACAGCCTTCTCTGTTCCATGTGGGAAGTCAATGGCACCCTGCACCTGGGGATACTAGCTATGTTCCCAAATCCTACTTTCTGGGGCTGCAGCACTGATCTCTTCATCAGGAAACAAAACAAATTGTGTGATCATGCACAGGTGGCATCGGCCACTGTCCTGATGCTTTGTTGAAATGCCACTGAAATCCTGCACAGATCACCCTTTGCAACCTGGGGGCAGCCATGAGTGTAGGAACTCAGAGTGGCTGTCACCTTCACAGCAGAGAGAAGGCAGCTTCCTGCAATCATCACAGTTTCCCAGGACATAGAGTCTGCACTGACACTGCACCTCACTTGTTCACAGGAAATGGAGTTTGCACGTTCTCCCAGTGTCTGCGTGGATTTCCTCCGGGTGCTCCGGTTTCCTCCCACAGTCCAAAGATGTGCAGGTCAGGTGAATTGGCCATGCTAAATTGTCCATAGTGTTAGGTAAGGGGTAAATGTAGGGGTATGGGTGGTTTGCGCTTCGGCGGGTCGGTGTGGACTTGTTGGGCCGAATGGCCTGTTTCCACACTGTAAAGTAATCTAATCTAAAGCGATATGCTGCATTCTGAACTACTACAGCAAATCTGAGAAGGAGGACAAAGACATTGAGGAGATGTCTTTGAACGTGACCGAGCTCACCAGGCACTACAAGCAATACAGGATCACATTGATATCTACTTCCAGTAGGTCAGAGCTGGATAAAGCAGCATAGATTGTAAAATAGTCATTTAGTGATGTCAAAAGCTGGTTTGCACTGTGAGGGCAAACATTGTGTTCATTTTTGCTGTCTGCAAGTAAAAGCTCATGTTTGTATTTGTCCAAATGCTTGCCTGTATGTGATGTTCCTCTACTGGACAAAGATGAGCTGTATATCTACAGTAGGCACTGGGTCAGGGTAGCATTGAGATGGGATGTAGCTACAGACAGGCAAAGTGTCTGGTGTTTACACAATAACTAGGGTAAACAGACAGGGGTTAGATTAAAGATTTTTACCTTTGTCCACCCCACTGCAATACTGGCTCCTCCAATCAAGAATAGGGGTTGACAGAGTGATTTCTATGTGCTGTGGATGTTGCTGGACTGCCAACCCTTGTCCAGGCGCACAGCAGCCTTTGTTGAGCAGCAAGTCCTTCTCATAACATAGTGTGATAACATGGGGCCAGAGTTGGATGTGAGAGATGCCACAGGATTGGGGTAGGTAGTTAATTTAGTTGGATTGATAAGATAAAATAAGGAAACTTGCAAAGCCATATGGTGAAATTTCTCCAAAAACAAACCCTGTGCGCATCAGCCAAAGAGTCAGCCTTTAGCAACTGTCTGAATAATGCATTACAATGGAAAGAAAGATACTACATGCTGTAGGCGGGAGTGCAGTATACACATCTCATGGAAAATGACCATCTAATTAATTCATTTAATCTATGCAAAGGAGGATGAGAGCAATACGTCAGCTCATCAAGCACACAAAGCCTTTCAATCCATTGGTAATCTACATCTGATTATTCTATCTTGGACTTCTAGCACCTGCTAATCCCTAACTTGATAAATGTGAAGTTCCTCCCTCGACCTCACAAACCAGCTTCAAGCTGGGCTGTAAATATGCCACCAATTTGCAAGCCCCTTCTTAGCATAGAACAACTTACCTCTCCACCGACTGACTGAGTGAAATTAAACTTGAAATACAAATGGTATCAGCTCCCAAACACTATATAGAAGTAGCTACATGACTGAGTGATGCTCTGTCTGTTTACACAGTGTGCGCAAAAATACAGAATGGACATCAATATAACTTCCTGCTCTCCTCTTCACCATGTGTATCTGTTTCCCTTAAATGCAAAAGGCATGTAATGTCATTTTAGATTCAAGGCATAAAAATTGTTAACTAGTTGGTCAATACATTCAAATTAACAGGTTAACCATTGCAAATCAAAGTCTATAACTCTAGCAAAACACCATGTGACCGTGCCACTTTTAACATATCCACAATTTTCCTCATATTCTTCTGTCTTCTCCTGGCTATTCTTTCTGTGGGAAGAGATGGTTAAAGATTTAAACACACCCAATTGATTACCCATTCTCAACATCTGGTTGTGGATAGTGAGTGGCAGTAAATTCTTCGTTGTGGTTCTGTTTGCCGAGCTGGGAATTTGTGTTGCAGACGTTTCGTCCCCAGTCTAGGTGACATCCTCAGTGCTTGGGAGCCTCCTGTGAAGCGCTTCTGTGATCTTTCCTCTGGCATTTGTAGTGGTTTGAATCTGCCGCTTCCAGTTGTCGGTTCTAGCTGTCGGTTGCAGAGGCCGGTATATTGGTTCCAGGTCGATTTGCTTATTGATTGAACCTGTGGATGAGTGCCATGCCTCTAGGAATTCCCTGGCTGTTCTCTGTTTGGCTTGTCCTATAATAATAGTGTTGTCCCTCCCAAGCACTGAGGATGTCACCTAGACGGGGGACGAAACGTCTGCAACACAAATTCCCAGCTCGGCAAACAGAACCACAACAACGAGCACCCGAGCTATAAATCTTTTCACAAACTTTGAGTTCATTCTTTATCTGTGGAATCACCACACAGTTCAGCTAGAATTTTGTTCAGGCATTCAGCCTTTCCAGCATTTTGTGCCTTCAACCATTTCTTCACATCAGGTGGAGTGAATTGAATTGGGTTAAGACTAGTATCTGTAATGCTGAGGAGCTTTGGAGGAGGCCAAGGTGGATTATCCAAACACCACTTATGGCTGAAGATTGTACAGTTCAGCTACATTCTGTATTTCCATCAAATAGCCTGGGCTCTTGCCATTGACTTCTATACTAGTGGCTCCATTGAGAAACATTTTGTTGAGTAATCTAGTTTCTTCTCATGCTCACAAGTATTTCCTGTTTGGTTTCATTTAAAAAGGTCGGTTTAAATGATTTGATATTATGACAATCTAACCAGGTCAGAAATATTGGGGAAAAAAATTATTTTCTTTATGTAATGATAGATAACATGTTTGCACCTGTCTGGGTAGTAGGCAATAACAAAGAAACAAACTCTCAATAGAAAAAATATTTGATGTCCACTTGCATTTCTGTTATGAAATATCATCTCAATTGCTTAATATTCACCCTTTCACTCAATTGGTTACAAAATGCAAAACTGAAAGACAGACTTCCAAGTCTTTTACTTTCCTTTTTTAATTAAAAGGCAATTTCACTCAAGTCTCAAGGAGCTTCATAAAAATTATCACCACTATAATAGTGCTGTACAGTCTGTACATCTAAGTTAACATGTAGCTACAGGATGCAATTTAGAAAGAAAATTATATGATATATTCCAATACTTGAGCAATAAAGATCTTGAGAGAAGAGGTTTTACTGGCTTGGTAAAACCATATCTGGCATCTTCTGTACAGGAAAGAATATATTTACCTTAGAGGGAGCATAACAAGATTCACTAGACTGATAGATTGAGGCTTATATACCTTAGTGTAGAGAAGAAGGATCTTCGTGAGGCATATTCATCGATAGTATTTTTCATGTAACGGAATTAAGAGATATGGAGATAGGAACTTGGGACCAGGGGTATGTCATTCAGTCCCTCAAATTTGCTTTGCTTTCAATAAAATCATAGCTGATCTGTGACCTAACTCCATATGCCTGCTTGACCTATATCCTTTTATACCTTTGCTTAATAAAAATTTGTCTCGGATTAAAATTTAACAACTGAATTAGCATCAACTGCTGTTTGAGGAAGACAGTTCCAAATCTCCACTACTCTGTGTATAGAAGTGTTTTTTCACATCTCTCCTGAAAGGCCTGGCCCTCATTCTTAGAATCTTCAACCAGTGGAAATAGTTTTATTGAATCTGTCTTTTCCTGTTAATATCCTGAAAGCCTTGATTAGATCATACCTTAACCTTCCAAACTCTAGAGAATAAAGGCTGACTTTGTCTAATCCTTCCTCATACCTGAACTTTCAGGTGTTAAGTTATCATCCGTGTAAATCTGCATCCATCCAGGGCCAAAACATCCTTCCTAAGGTGTTTGCCAGATCTGCTCACAGTGAGGTCGAACTAGGGTTTTGTATAACTGCAGCATAAATGTCTGTATCCGTATACTCCAGCCCTTTAGATATGAAGGCCAGCATTCATTTGCCTTGACTATTTTCTGCACCTGCTTGTGATATTTTAAACAGCTATGCACTGAACTCCAAATCCTGTTGGACATCCACTTATCTAATTCTGTGCCTTCTT
The DNA here is from genome assembly GCF_037043375.1 of Chiloscyllium plagiosum. Taxonomy (NCBI): domain Eukaryota; kingdom Metazoa; phylum Chordata; class Chondrichthyes; order Orectolobiformes; family Hemiscylliidae; genus Chiloscyllium; species Chiloscyllium plagiosum. The sequence goes on from NW_028270166.1 coordinate 31,801,058, forward strand.
AAAAATACCCTATTCAATCCTTTTTCAGTCCAAAATGGATAACCTCACAATTGCTGATATTAATGAGTCTGCAACAGCTTTGCCCTTTCACCTAATTGGTCAATATCTGTTTGTAAGTTTATGCAGTCAAAGTTAAAACGTGTGGTGCTGAAAAAGCACAGCAGGTCAGACAGCATCCAAGGAGCAGGACAGCATAAGCCCTTCATTAGGAATGTCATCAGGAAGACCTGCTGTGCTTTTCCAGCACCACCCTTTTCGAATCTGACTCTCCAGCATCTGCGGTCCTCACTTTCTCCTACGCAGTCATCAACACCGTCGACAATGCTGCCCAATTTAGTGACAAGAGCAAATTTGGATATTTGACTTTTTATGCCATTATCCAAGTTGTTTATGAATATTTTGAATAGTTGAGGCCCCAACGCAGATCCACGTAGGACACCGCTAGTCACATCCTGCCAATTTTAGTATTTAATCTGTTTCCTGCCACTTAACCAATTTCCTATCCACGTTAGTATGAAAAAGATAGAGTTGAGGCAGATTAGCCACAATCATCCTGAAAGCAGCACACGTTTAAAGGGTTAAATGATTTTTTTCCTTTTGTTTTGGAATTGGAGTGAGAAGAGACCATCGATCCTCTGGTATGAATGATTTGTGACTGTAATAACACAGTTGCATAGCATGTTGTGAGATTCTGAAAAGACTTATTTCAATGAGCTGCAAAAACTTACAGGCCTTTATACATGGAACTGAGGGAGCATGGACACAGGTTTAAGAAGCAACAATACTTAGAAGAGGAGAGAAATCAAGAATGTGGTGGTAGTTTGCAAGGACAGAGGGATCAAATGTATATTTTTAAAGAGAGGGACAATGAAACTGGATTTGAACGGAGGACAACAGTTCCAGAGGAGAGGAAACACTTAATATTAGCTCATAAGATAAGAAAGAAATTGGACAGTAATTGCTTACCTAGTATGGTGACAAAATGTCTAAAAATGAACCTTCCAACTCAGTAGCAAACCTACATCCAGAGTAAGTGGTTTAGCTGAAGGAGGGAGCAGGACGTAGGCCTCAAACGAGTTCAGCTTGGTAAGGGCGAAAGGGAAGATAGGAGGGATACTGGAGAAAGATGCAAGTTCAGATCCAGGACAAGGGTTCTCTATTTGTTAAAGCAAGTTTTTTCCAAGTGCACTAGGAAGAAGGGAAACAGCAGAAATTACTGAATGGATAGTCTTAATCTTTGTGATAAGGAAGGTCCATGAGGCCCTACCTTTTTCTAATGAAGAGGGCAAAAGGGCATGTGGGTGAAGAAGGATACAAGGAATTAATCAAAGATGGGCTTATCTATAATTGGGTGGCCAAACATATGATGAAATAAGTTAATATGGAGGGAGAATATTCTCAATTGAGTTAGAGATTGACAGTAAAGTCACTTGCTACAGAAGTAGAGGGAACAACTAAATGAAGATATTGTGGTAAATTCTTCTGATCGGTCTTCTGAGTGTAGAACCTATACCTAACTACCTACAGCCAGAAGTGCAAATTCAGTGATCCATTTTGGTCCTGATGTTTGTACCATCACAGGCCAGTTAACAAACCAATTGGATTAATTCCACATTATATCATGAAATGGCTGAGCATGCAAGATGAGGCAAAGGCTGGCAATAGGGTAGACAATGTCCAGCTACAGTGGAGGCTTGTGCTTTAGAACTAGCTACATTTCTAAACAAGCTATTTTACTCATCCTATATCTGACAACTTCCTGGCCAAGTGGAAAATTCTCAGATATATTCTCTCCACTCCACCCAACTACCACCTTTCTACTTACAATTCAGAAAGTGATGGAATATGTTGTTGACAGTGCTGCCATGGTTCACTTTCTCACCAATAACCCACTCACTAAGCTCAATTTGGGTTTGCCAAAGTAGTTGGCTCCAGGCCCCAATTCAACTTTAGCTCAAATATGGACAAGAAGTTAACTTCTGGACTGAATTGATAGTAACTGTGACCCTAGTGAATTTAAATGAATTAGAATTGGGAAAAACTCACTAGCTAAGTCATACCTAAATCTATAAAATTAATATTAGCGAGTTTTGAGAAGATTTGTAGCTGAGGTTGAGGTTCTGGATGTAGGTTTGCTCGCTGAGCTGGAAGGTTCATTTTCAGACATTTCATCACCATACTGGGTAACATCTTCAGTGAGCCTCCGGACAAAGTCAAAGCTCTGAATGAAACTTTGTCCGGAGGCTCACTGAAGATGTTACCCAGTATGGTGACAAAACGTCTGAAAATGAACCTTCCAGCTCAGTGAGCAAACCTACATCCACCAAATTAATATGGTTGAGGAAGACCAATCAGCTCAGACCCAAACTATAGCTACTTAATTTGCTCAGAGCCCAACTAGCTCCAGCTGTCTTCAGCTACCTTAACGTCCTTCTCTCCATTTCAAAAGGTCAAGAGTAGGTTGTTCTATTCAACTTCTCAGATAATCCTCAGCAATAAACAAACTCATTGTCTTCAACAACTGTCTGATTAATTCACTTGAAGTTCAATGGCATGATCTTTGTTGAATTCCTTCGTATAAATGTGCTAGAATCATAACTGACCAGAAACTTAATTTGGTTATATAAACATTCTGACTATGAGAGCTGGAAACACTGCAGTGAGAATCTTACCTCCTAATCCCCAAATCCTGCCTATTGAAAACCACAAACTGGAAACGTAATGGAATATTTTCCACTTGCCTGGGTAAGTAAATTCGCAAAATTCAAGAAGCTTGACATTATCCAGGGCAAAACAGCCTACATGATCTTCATCCCTTGCATCACCTTAAACATTCACTTGCCCCACCAATAGAGTAGTATCATCTACAAGATGCAATAACTCATCAAAGCTTGTCTGGCAACAGTTCTCAAACCCTCAACTTCAACTGATATGAACACAGTGATATATATTCATGTGTGCTTCCTTTTTAAATTTCTCTCCAAGTCACAGATGATCCTAGTGTGGACACATATAATTATTCCATCGCCAAAACTTCATCTAAATAAAACTCTCTAGCCACCAGCATTACCGGACTTCATTTCACACAGACTGAAGTGCGAAAAGGCAGCAGCTCAGCACCACCCTCTCAAGGAAAACTAGTTACAAGGAATAAATACTGGTCTTGCCTGTGACACTCGTGTCCCAACAAACAGATTTGTGAAAAAAATTCTTTTTGTACCATGCTACAGGTTGATTTGCAAAAGAAAAATAAATGAAAGCAAGTTATAAATTCTTAAGACAATAATTATATTCAGCAGAGTTTCTCTTCCTTTAAACCAAACCTGCAGGCATTGACACGAAATATAGAATATAGATCACTTCAAGAAATACAGACACATATCACTTCAAATTGCGACTGTAGGCAGCTGTGGTGACTAAGGGCCTTATACAAGTCAGTGGAGAAGTGAATCCAGATCCCTGAAAGCTGCCACCCAGGTTGCTCGGATTGTTAAGGCAGCGTATGGTGTGTTGTTTTCATTGGTAGAGGGATTGAGGTTTGGAGCCACGAGGTCATGTTGCAGCTGTACAAAACTCTGGTGAGGCCACACTTGGATACTGTGTACAGTTCTGGTTGCCACATTATAATGTGGAAGCATTGGAAAGGGTGCAGAGATTTACCAGGATGTTGCCTGGTATGGAGGGAAGGTCTTATGAGGAAAGGTGGAGGGACTTGAGACTGTTTTTGTTAGAAAGAAGAAGGTTAATTAGAGGCATACAAGACAATCAGACGATTAGATAGGGTGATCAGTGAGAGCCTTCTTCCTCAGATGGTGATGGCTAGCACGAGGGGACATAGCTTTAAATTGAGGGGTGATAGAGATAGGACATATGTCAGAGGTTAGTTCTTTACTCCGAGTAGTAGGGGCATGGAATGCCCTGCCTGCAACAGTATTGGACCCGCCAAAATTAAGGGTATTTAAATAGTCTTTGGATAAACATATGGATGACAATGGAATAGTGTAGGTTAGATGGGCTTCAGATTGGTTCCACAGGTCAGCACAACATCGAGGGCTGAAGGGCCTGTACTGCGCTGTAATGTTCTATATGGTTCAATAGTTATAACCCCCATAGGTGCTATGTTAGCAATACAAGAGATGATTTAGTGGATGTGCCCCCAGTTCCAACAAACATCGAACTGGTCTTGGCGGATGGTACCACCAACTATTCTACCAAAATGGGAAAATTTTGCATATGTGCCAAGGAAGGCAGAGCCAATTATACAGTCAGGGCTAAAACCGCTCCTGCCCTCACCAAACACCACCTACGTGTGCAATTTCCAGTTGTTGTCAAGGAACAAATCAGGAGCAGGAGTGTTGGCCAACTCACCTCATTGAGGTACCCTTTGCTTCAACTGTTTTTCTGTTGGGATCAAACCTAATTCTGCCTTGTCTATCGGACCCAGTTTTAATAACTGATGCAGATGTAAAAATTAAACTTTGATACACCGTTTCATAAAACAGAAATATTCACAAAAATGGTAAAGTGGTACAGATTAACTTAATTTATTTAATCAAGGTAAAACTTAAGTAAAATTTATTCTTCTATAGCATTTAATGTGTAAAATAATTACAGCATAAAAGTGACTTTGGATATAGTTTATTCAAGATATGAAATTGAATTATGAATACATGTATCATATTTACAAAAATGGAATGAAGACAATTACCCAAAGGCATTATAATAATGGTAATAGCCAGGATATAATGATTGTAAATATGTACACAATTTATAGCAACTACAAACCAGATAGTTAAAACATTATACATTCCAAGAGTAATGACATTAACAATATATGTAACAGTTTACTACTGCTGGGACAGAACCACAAGAACTTACTACACACCTTGAGGTGTCCAAGCCCTCACTTTATTTCCATGCAAAATCCTTTCAGAGAAGAGCTCAATTCAATTGTTGCAAAAACACACTTGAAACCAAACATCTATCATGAAGTAAATGGAAAAAAATACTATTAAATAACCAACTGCATAAGTAAGAGGCTTCTTAAAGGATGTTTTTTAGATTTTTCCAAGAGACCTTCAAAGAGTCAGAAACAAATATCAAACATTTTTAAAATCCTCTACTGAAATTTTCTCAACAAGGACAAAGCTTCAGCTTTAATTGATACTTAAATATAAAAGTGAGCGGCATTCTGTTCAAGTTATTTTAGAGTGCTATCTTCAAACACTACAGGTTTAGGGAGGATTTACAGAAATCATATCCTCCTATTGCCACAGTATCTTTCCTTATACAATGGAACTTAAAAAAAAAACTCCACCTAAATCATGAATTTCAGAACAGTTTTTACCATAATAGAAGGTGATGAGCACCATTTTGATATCTGACCACACAAAGGACAGAAGAATTTCAGAATTTCAGAAGATGAAAATTTTCCATGATCAATACTCACGCTGAGAACTGAGTAGTACACATATAAATCAGTGCATTATTTTGATTGGGTTAATAGTACCTAACGTACAAAAAACATTGCGGATGACAGATTCTCGATATGGACTAACTGTTTGTGCAAAAATAAAGAAGGCGCGTAAAGGATATTAAAGTACCGAAAAATTATCCTCTTAATTTTTCTTCCCTTCGCAATTATATCAATTAGGATGAAAGTTCCTCTACTGCCTTAATTAATTTGCCATTCTATATTTAGCAGAAGAGGCAAAAAAAAGACTACATTGTATCAATGACCAGCTAGACCCTGTTCTTGCTCAATATTGTCCAATAGGAATAGCACTAAGGAGTAAAAAAAAATCCACTGATAACTCGCTCTTTGATTCATAGAACACTGACTGCCATTACTGTCATGCCAGCAAAAAATAAAGGGATTAAACCGGAAATTTCTGTTCAATATGGTCCAGTAACCTTGCTTTTTTTAAAAAAAGAAATTAATCACAGTTTTATATTATACAAAGAGTAACATCCAAAGATAAATCACTAACCAGAAATAACAGCATTAATTTGAAACAAATAACCGCTTCAGCTATTTTAGGATTAAATACACAGGTCTATTTTCTTGGAAAGGGGTGAGTCCTGAAGCTGGGACCATAAGCGGGTCCTGAGCCTGAACAGATGGGCAGTGATATCATAGTGGCAGTTTCCCTTGAAGAGGCCTCTTAATGAGCTGCTACCTAATCTGCGCTTAATTAAGGTAGTGGCCAGGTAATCCACATTGCCAGTCTAAGTCAGACAGTTGGCAATGTAGAAGTTTCCACAGTGCCACAGAGAGGTGGCCACTTCTGAGACAGCAAGGAAGGCAATTCAGTCCTACCAGCCTGCTCAATCATCCAATAAGATCATAGCTGATTTGATTGAGGCATAAACTTCATATTTCAATCTACTCTGGATGACTAACCACTCCCTTTTTATCTCAATTTTACAAGTTCAATGATTATGCCTCCATTATTCAAGGGAAGAGTGCCCCAAAGATTCATGTCCCTCAGAAGAAAAGTCATCCCAATTTCTATTTTAAATGGAAGATCCCTTTTTAAACTGAGTTTTCTTGTCTCTCCAACAAAGGGAAAATCTTCCTGCTTTCTGATATCCTTTCAGCATATACCCTGTCAAATTCCATCAGTACTTTGTGTGTTTCCATAAGATTACCTTTCATTCTTCAAAACTCCAACAGTTCAAGGCCCAAATCTGCCTAACCTTACCTCACTGTCCAATTAGTTAGACGGCAGTACAGAATAGCTATTGAACTTTTATAATAAAAATTAACAATTATGTCAAAGTCAGCAACTGTGTCATTTTCTTTGGATCCAATTAGTCTAAGACAATCAATGGATTGAAATCATGGTTGTGCACAGTCCAATAATGTTGCATCTCTATTGGTCCAGCGAGTAAGACTTTTGGGGACAAAAATTCATTTAAAAAATACTGACATAAATACCTGTGCATCAATTCAGGTCTTAAGTTTTTTAAGATATTCAAAATAAAGAAATAAAAGTCATTAGCTAAAGATATAGAACAATGGTTTTAAAATTATGGTCGGTTTCTTTCTCAAAATGACTGATAATTAAAACTATCACAGCATGTCTAAATCTAGCAGCTCAACTTTTTGCAATAATTAGGATTAGATCTCAACTGCATTCCTGCACTTTTCAACATGATTTGTTTAACACTGCTGACAGTCATTGGATAAATCAACACCAAACCAGTTCCTTACTCTTTGATATTACGTTTTTGAAGTGTTTCATATCGGGTCAGTTCCTTGAAGTGTTTATTATCTACAAAATGGGAAATAAAAATCCCTCCCAATCAATCCCTAATAAACTGCCTCTTGCTGAAGTAAAAGTTGTGTTCACTCATCCTATATCTCATTCAAACAGCCATGTTTTAACGTGGTGAGCATTGTCAGAAACTATTAAAAGATTACTTAATACAATGAGTCTACCCTCATTCTTTTTACATGTCAAATATCTGCATTGGGGTATATTGGCAGTGGTTAGGAATGTGACTGTGAACTGAATTCCCCCCCCTTCTGTTTCAGGATTGATAAATTCTCAGTGTAACAACACTCTTGCTATGTTCCCAACATCAGTGAATCAGAAACCATTTATCATTATCTTAAATTTCGTTCAAATCATTTCTTAGGTTTCCAGTAACCTCACTTTCAACCAGGCATAAAATTCAGGCCTGCTAATCCACCTTTACATTTCATTTAATTTTAGGCAAAACATTATTTTAATCAATTCTAGTAATCAAATGAAAATTAACCAACTCGTGTTGCAAATGTATTTTACAAAATGATTTTGGCAGGAACTAAATGCAATTTTGAAAGTTGCATGTCACATGAAATGTGAAGACCACAATTTCAACAAAATATTTCAAGCAAATTCAACACTAACCTGCTCAAAGAAATGGGCATGTGTCAAGAATTAAAGACATCCAATCAGGATGTACCATGTTACTTAAAAAAAAAATCATAAGTTTTGCATTTGTAGCATGTATAGGTGTCATTTTAAACAGATTAAGAAACCTATCAAAGCAAGAAAAAAATTATCAATCAAAACTTATCCAACTGGTATGTTGGAGTTACTTGGGGAAGTAAAAAGGAGTTCAATTAAGAAAATTAAGGCTCGAGGTGGCAGGTTGCAAAGTCAGCAACCACATGAAGAAAACAGAGGAAATGTAAACAAACTCACATACTTCATACAGTACAGTTTTGTATCTGAAACCCACAGGCAGGAACTCATCTCTTATAGGTACTAACAATAATGATGTGTCTGTCACCTAATTTAGTAAGATTTTCTGAGCAGTCCGACATTGGAATATAAGACAAAGCAGTTTTTCAGAAATGGAACTTTCAAAAGCCATTAACAGATTACATTACTGGGATTTCTGAACCTGGCCAAAAGAAAGGTTGCTGTACAGACACAGACAAAACAATTGAACCTCAGTTTAAAGAGGTGAGGATCACAACAGTTCACACAAAGTCAAAGAACATTAAATACTCTGCTTTACTAAAATTGAAAAAAAAAGCCATAATTTCAATCAAGTGCCAGAAAATTACATCAAAAGGGACTTAGTTCAACAAAAACAAAATTTTCCAAAATTCCCTTAATTAAAAAAAAAATCAGTTTGGCTCAGTTGGTTGCACTCCGCACCAGATCAGATGTTCATGGGTTGAAGCACACCCCCTCCTTCCCCAGTCAAGATTTGAGTACATAAATTCCGCCTGATACAGAAGCTGGAGTGCTGGCTAAACAGTACATAGTCAGGTGCTGTTATTTGGATGAGACATTTAATCAGGGCCCTGTTTAAATGAGCAAAAATCATCTCTCAGAATTATTTGAAGAGCAGCAGCAGTTCCACTAGTCTCTTAGTTAACATACATCCTTCAACCACAACCAAACTTTTTTGAGCATTCATTCATTGCATTGCTTATACTGGCACCTTATTGAACAAAAATTGTCTGCTAATTTACTTTCAAGTTTAATAAATGGCTGCATTACAAAAGTAATCCATTGACTGTGAAGTGCTTTCAAATGTCCTGAAAATTTTACAAAAGCATGATATTTATTTCCTCTTAGCTAGCAAGCTAGCTAAAACATTGATGTTATGTTTATTAAGCCAATTTTCTTTTGCATCAAATTGATGTGCTTGGAAGCATATAGTTATCGATATGTAGAATTTCTAATTAAAAGTTCAAACTGCAGAACAAGGCTGTTTACAATCTGCTCATACAAATACTCCATGTAAATTTACATATGATGAAGGCATACTCGTTAGTAATTTACCGTTTGCCAAATAGGATTTTGTTTTTGTTTTACTGAAATTCTGTCATTACTTCAACAATTCAGAAATGTAGGCAGTCTAACAAAAACAAAATGCATTTCTAACGTTCTCTGCACTTTGTTTTAGCTTGAAAGCTTTTCTTTTTATCTCAGTTTTGCTCTTTCTTGTGCAAGTGGTGATAGAATCATGAATGCAAATAGTGTTTAGTTTTCTTTGACAATAAATTACAGAGGATGCAATGTGGCAGCTTTTCATTTTTTGTGCAGATAATAAGAAAATGGAGCTTCATGCACTGGAACACATGGCGACTATGTTTACGTGTCAGACTGAATCTCAGTTTAAGAAATATTGAACAATAGAAGTGTAATCATAAATTAATGGATTGCTATAAAATAATTATCCTCAAAGGAAGAAAAAAGGTGATGACGAATGAGAGTTTTCACCTGTATAATCACAATCAGTGCTCATTGCTCTATCACCATCAATTTCAATTTAAAAATCAATGATCAGAAGGAGAAATACTGAAGTTAACAAATTTTTTTTAAAAGTTACAGTCTCCCTAAACTTACATTTAAACTTTACATCACATTGGAATTGCACAAAGCCCTTAAATTGTGCACCAAGAATTCTGCAATTAAAAACTAAACAAACATTCTGAAAACTATAAAAAAGGTGGTAAACACATTGAACGAGTTTTAATAATATAAGCCCTCTTTAAACATTTTCACAAACTGTACAGTATTATTTTGATATTTCACTTATCAAATGTTTATGGATGGCTTGGAAGAAAGGCAGGAAACAGAAATCTACTCTACCAGACTAGAAAGCAAAAAGTCCTTCCATCTACTGCAGTCAGCTAACCTTCAAAAGGGAAAGATAAATTTTGGAAGCGAACACCTCTTCCAAACCCATCATATTTGGAAAACAAATAAAGTTTTGTATAACAGGTTTTAATTCAAGCCAAATTTTGTCAAATTAGCTGCAATGAAAAATAATAAGTGCTTTGAACAACATTTGCCCAGGCGTTTTTTACTTCTCATACAGGTTTTGAAGATTTATGACTTCTATGGTTCCACTTATTCATTTTGATTACTTTTGTTTTCTCTAGCTTTTTCCGAATACATTTTCACTGTTTTAAATTTTACAAATTATATCTCAAAGTTGTCATTTAGTGACATTTCCAAGCTCTCTGACTATGCACTGTGGTCACAAGTACAGGAAACTGATTGTAGTGTTGCTAACTATATTGCAAAAATGTGATTTTTAAAAACATGCAGAGTATTTGACAATAAGAGTGTAATTTGTTGAAGTCAGGAGATAATTGCCACTAAAAAAATGTCACAACACCAATATTAGAATGTGATTATATGCCACTTTTGAGACATTAAGTTGTTATACATCAGTGATGCACAAGACCAGTGCTAGATAATGTACACTGGTCAGTGGAGTATTTCCTATCTCATCTTCTAAAGAAATTTAAAAAAGGATACTACTCAGACCTGTAGGTTCACATTTAACTTGCTGAATTCCAATTATGCTTGCATGTCTGCTTTGCCACTTCGCTATTTAAAAATAATATTCAGCAAAAATAAAATTCGGAGGGTCTCCCAGGTCTTCACATAATTAGTGCTGACCAATCCAATAGCTGAATACTGTGCAATGCCAAGGGTTTACTTTGTGTTCACAGCTGGTTGCTGCCTCTTATAACAAAGAAGGTTCAGATCACACACACATCTCATTCTTTTGTTCTTTGCCCTGTTATTTTGTGCAGGATAGCACAAATGATTGTCAAAATTTCAAACTCCATGTTACTATTCCATAAGCTTTAACCTTACAATGGGAGAATAACCACCATCTAATCGTATAATGGAAATATGATGTTTTAATCCCACTGTTCATTAGAATTGCATTTAAATGCTGGCTGCATATTTAGTGGCTCCTGAGAGTGTTGCAAATGAAGTTTCTTTCTTGCATGTATTCCAATAAACAAGTTGCTGTTGTTTTGCTGATGCTGGCTGGAGTTACTTTACACATTTTGGGGACAAATGTGAATTTTGAGAGTTTTCATTTCTCTATCGATATTTACCAATAAATTCACACAATTGTTTCACTGGAATCTTTTCTTATGAGCTTTGATGAGAGGAGAGAATGCTGAGTAGCACTGTTATGGTCTGCAGCCATCAATCGGACCTTTTGGTTGGTCCTTCGCCATTCAGAGTAGAGCTGGCAGTGATAACGGAAGGAAACCTTTGGGCAAAAATCAGCATGTGTTATTTTTACAAGTACTGAACATATCTCTTCAATTTTCATTCTTCCCACTTACTGACTTTCCCCAAGAATCTGAGGATATTCTGGAGTTGACTTTGTGTCAGCTTGGGAAACATATCGGTAGGCTGAGATCATTGATAAATACAGCTGTGTCCTCAAGAACAGCAAGCATAAGCAGGAATTTGAGTTTATTTCTTTCTCCCTTTCTTTGCACAGGGACACAGAGGCCAGTTACAGTATCATCAAGACAGATTTGTTGATAATTAGAGAATTTAAACTTGAACAAGGTTCGAACCTTATACTTTAGGCTCAGGAAAATGTCACTATGTGCTAATAAAGTCACAACACAGGGAATTTGTCCTGTAATAATTCTATAGCTTTAATTTCACTTTGCACCATCGAAATGTGTTATTAAGTGGGAAAACATTCATGACAGACATTTGTCTCAAAACAGGTCATTCTCAGGTTTTGAGATAAAGTTTTAAAACTACGAGGACATGCATCATGTGTCCAAAAACTTTGCAACAATAATTTTACATTTACATTACAGAAGGTGGGCAACAACTCCTGAAAATGTAGTGGAAGGTCAGTGTCTCAATTCACGACTCCACACATAGCTTCAGAGTGGCAATTCTACACACAGCTTATGTTGCAAACTACACTGGTGTTGGGAAGCAGCTAACTGGAGCTGCCCAATGTTCTACAAGATAATTAGTAAACACCAGTCATTTTGCACCATTTTCACAGTATCCATGTGCCAGTTCTGAAATGATATTGATTGTTATGTATTATAGTTGAATATGTCATGTTAGAACAGTGCTTCTTTAAGAGGGGAGCCATTGGTGAGTGCTTGGGATTGTTCCGATTTGTTTCAGGTTTTGAGAGTGCATAACTTTGGGAAAAAAAGCATTCCTCTTGTATTGCAGCAAATGACAAGTTCATATATTCTTTAATTCTGACAGGAGCATAGTAACTGCCCAGTATAGAATATCGATAAAATGGATAAAGCAATTAAAGCAATTAAATCAATAACCTTAAAATAAAGGATGAGGAAAACAAAATTACGTGCATATTATAAGTCCCATCATTGCAGTAAGATTTGGAGACAGAATATTGTCACTTACAGCATTGTATCATTTAGGTTGTTGGAATAAATTTGGAATAAATTTTATATTAAAATACTGCCACTTAAAATTAAATGGCTAAAACAAACAACCAACCAACCAATGATTTGGAGAGGGTGCAGAAGAGGTTTACCAGAATGCTGTCTGGATTACAGAATATGAGCTGTAAGGAGAGGCTAGAAAACTTGGGCTGTTCTCTCTGGGGTGGCAAAGGATGAGGGGAGACTTGATAGAAATCTATAAAATTAGGAGATGCATAGACAGGGTTGACAGAATCTTTTTCTCCAGAGTTCAAATGTCTAATACTAGAGGGTGTGCATTTAAGGTGAGAGGGGAAAAGCTTGAAGGAGATTTGAGGGGCAAGTGTTTTTTTTACACAGAGTGTGTTAGGAGTCTGGAACACATTGCTATGAGTGGTGTTGGATAGAGACATGATAGGGGTGTTTAAAGGACTTTCAGATAAGCTCAAAGATTGGAGGGATGTGGACCAAGGGCAGGCAGAAGGGATTCGTTTAATTTGACATCATGTTAGGCACAACATCGCGGGCTGAAGTGCCCGTTCCTGTGCTGGACTGTTCTAAGTTCTAATACTGGATAAGCAGCAACTTCCTGCAACTAGATACTAGGCAGACCAAAGTCACTGTCTTTAGTCCCTAACACAAACCCAAACAACAATTCCATCTGCCTAGGAATCGCCCAGGCTCAACCAGCATGTTTACAATATTGGTGTCATACTTAACCCTAGCATGCGTTTCTGATTATATATCTATACTAATAGATCATCTGTTTTAACTTGTGCTCCTGCCTTACCTCATGTGTCCTTCAAACCATAATCCATGCTTTATTCCAATATATCTCTGGCCAGTCTCCTACTTTCTACTCTCAGTAAACTGGAGGTCATCCAAAACTCTGCGATCAATGTGCTAAGTTATGACAAAACTCATTCACCCATCAGCTCTGTGCTTGGTGACCAACTAGGCTCCCAATTAAGCAATGTCTCAATTTTAAAACGCTCATCACATTGTCAAATCCCTCAAGGCTTTGCCTCTCCTCACCTGTGTAACCTCTTCCAGCCCAACTTCCCTCTGATGTGTCAGCTTTCTTCCAATTCTGGCATTTTGGGCAACACCGATGTTAAATGTTCTACCAAAGTACTATTGGTGGCCATACCTTCAACAGCCAAGGCCCCAAGTTCTGAATTCCCACCCTAAATTTCTCTTTTGTCAGAAAGAACCTGGAAACTCTCTGCTTGAATAAGATTTTGGTCATTGGTCCAAACATTTGCTTAAGCTATCTTATGCCCACAAAGTTTATCTGACCGGAAATCTAGATCCATTACATCTCTGCCACTCATAGCAGATATGAAGAGCTCCACCAACTATGTAACAATGCATTTTGAAGCAAACGGCTTAATTAGGCAACACTGCTATTATTATTTAGAACTCTGAGGAAAACTTGCCCATAATCCAACCTGCAGCAACTCCAAAAGAACAAATTTCCACAAAACTATATGGACGAAAATAAACTTAACCTTTTTTTAAATTTATTATGAGATGACAGCATTGCTGGCTAGGCCAGCATTTATCGCCCATCACAAATTGCCTCGAGGGCAGTTATGAGTCAACCACATTGCTGTGGTTCTGAAGTCACATACATACCAGACAAGAGGAGGACGGCAGTTTCCTTCCCTAAGGGACCTCTTCCATTATGTTTGAAGGTATGGGGCCAGATGGTCTTTTTGTTTAAATAAGTAAACATATTGAAAATAGAGCTGACTCATTTCTTTAAATTTTTGGTCAAACTTGGACCAATGCTACCTGGTTGTCTCTGATGCCTGCCCTTCATTGAGTGATTGATTTATTCATTGAAAAAAATACTGAGGCCATAATGAGTTTATATTTGAGTGTATAACTCTGTTTATCTATTATATCAGCCAGAGTAAAATGTTCATGGCGTACATATCAATTTAAAAGATTGATATGTATTTAAAAGTCTTTATAAAACATAAAATCAAATTTGTGGAAACTACAGAAACTTTATGGACTGAAACATGGTTTTGCAATTTTTTGCTTACTTAATGAAGGAAAACTCAATTCTCGAAGTATTACAAAGACTTATTTCTAATATAACCCATCAATATTTAAGATATTAGTTAATTAAAAAGGCAAAATCTATGAATTGGATTGGAATTTATCCAAATGAATATAGTTAATCCCACCTTCATAATGAGTGATAAGAAGAGGAAAGCATTGTTTCAGAGTGAAATTATTTTAGGTGTAAAGTTTAGTAATTCAGGCTTATTAAACTAATAAATCTACAATTGGAATTTTGGTGACTTGATTACTATTGTTTACCATCAATACACAAAGTGACATTAATACACAGTTATCATTGAGAGATGAGAAAGGAAGAACCTGCTAGAACGTTTAATCTGTTTAAATAAACAAAATTACAATGGAATGACTCAGTGATGCTTAATCTCATATTTTTCTTAATGTCTTAATGGGCAGCACGGTGGCTGCTGCCTCACAGCGCCAGGAACCTGGGTTTGATTCCAGCCTTGAGCGACTGCCTGTGTGGAGTTTGCACAGTCTCCTCATGCCTGTGTGGGTTTCCTCCGGGTGCTCCGGTTTCCTCCCACAATCCAAAAGGTGTGCAGGTTAGGTGAATTAGCCACGCTAAATTGTCCATAGTGTTCAGGGATGTGTAGGTTAGGTGCATTAGTCAGAGGTAAATGTCGAGTAATGGGGAGGGGAATGGGTCTGAGTGGGTTACTCTTTGGAGGGTCAGTGTGGACTTGTTGGGCCAAATGTCCTGTTTCCATACTGTAGGGATTCTATGATTCTACTCACCAGTGTCCACAGGACATAGATGGTGAAAAGTGCAACAGTGAGTGCAATGAGTCCAACTGCCTCCAGGCGGCTGTTGAATTGTAGATGATCCTGTGCTCCTCGCAAACAAAGCCAGCCAGAGATTGCTGCTAATGGCGTGATGAAAAGAAAGCAAATCATGTCACAAAATAACGTCCTCTTCTCATTCCTGGGACCTGGATCTCTGAGCCACTGAAAGACAGGACAGTTGCATTATCTATCTAAATACAAGTACTTCAAAAGAAAGATACAGCAGAATTAACTTGTTGTGTCTTGATGAATACCATCAGGAAATGGTCACATTTGTAATGCCAGGAAAGTAGAGACAAATTCTAGTGTGCAATGCAACAAAACTATATACTTGTTCTTTATAAACTAATCTGTGATTTTTCTTTACAGGTAGTGTGTTGTGGAAACCTTCCCCAAACTGCACTACAAGGTTGGATGATCGTAGTCCGATTGCTACTATAGTCTCTTTTAAACTTGGCACCAATTCCAATGGACTAAATCCATTCAAAGCCCAATAACTTAGACTTGCTTTTCGAGAAGGATAATAATTCAAACATGACAGCATGCCACCCAGTATGGGAGACAGCAAATTGAGTGTTTTTCTTTTCTCTCAACTAAGTTGAAGGTGCAATATAAATTTGAAGTGCTGCTATAGTATTTTTTAAAAAAAATCTACCAATCATGTCAAGTAGTATCATAGACTACTTCAGGGCACAAAACACTCCCCTACTGTCCATCCATTTCTTAGATCTCAGATGTCCGATTTTTAAAATTTAAAGTGAAACATATCACTACACCTTCTCCATATAATTGCTCCTGAAATTACATGGTCTTCAACTAGAAATGTCACAGTTCATAGTTTCATAGTAATAGAAACAGGAGTAGGCCATTTGGCCTGAACAGAATACTCTGCCATTCATTAAAATCCTGGCTGATCTATCCATCATTTCAGCTCCGCCTACCTATATTATCCCCATAATCCTTAATTCCCCTACTATGGAAAAACCATTCAACTGTGTCTTGAATATATTTCATGAAGCTGTCTCTACTGCTTCCTTGGGCAGAGAATTCCATAGATTCACTATTCTCTGGGAAAAGCAGTTCCTTCTCATCTCTGCCCAAAAACCACTCCCCCTAATGTTGAGGCCATGTCCCTAAGTCCTAGTCTCACCCACCAGCAGGAACAACTTGCCTGCCTCGATCTTACCAATCCATTTCATAATTTTGTATTTTTCTGTGAGATTCCCTCTCATTCTTCTAAATTCTAGTGAGTACAGTCACAGGCAGCTCAACCTCTCCTCATAGGGTAAACCCCTCATCTCCAGAATCAACCTGGTGAACCTCATTTTCCAAAGCCAGTTTATCCTTCCTCAAGTAAGGAGACCAGAACTGTGCACAATACTCCAGGTGTGGCCTCGCCAACACATTGTACAATTGCAACAGAACCTCCTGCTCTTAAATTCAATCCCTCTAGCAATGAAAGATAATATTCCATTTGCCTTCCTGATTTACTGTTGTACCTGCAAATCAACTCTTAGCGATTCACTAAGCATTCCCATCTCCCTCTGCACAATAGCATGCTTCAATCTTTCACCATTTAAATAATACTCTGACCTACTATTTTTACTTCCAAAGTGGATAACCTCACATTTACCAACATCGTACCCCATCTGCCAGACTCTTGCCCGCCCCACTCACAACCTATCTAAATCTCTCTGCAGACCCTCCACATCCTCTGTACAGTTTGTCTTTCCACTCAATTCAGTTTCATCAGCAAACATGGATACGTTACACTCGGTCTCCTCTTCCAAATGGTTTATATATATCACGAACAATCGAGAGAGACCCCTGTGGCATCCCGTTCACCACTGATCTCCAACCATATCGGCACCTTATCGAACGCCTTCTGGAAATCCAAGTATACAATATCTACCTGTCCCCCTCCATCCACCGCACTTACTACATCCTCAAAGAACTCCAGTAAGTTTGTCAAACACAACCTTCCCTTCCTTAATCCATGCTGAGTCTGCCTGATAGAACCCTTTCCATCCAGATGTCTCACTATTTCTTCATTAATGACAGCCTCCAGCATTTTCCCAACTGCAGATGTTAAGCTAACTGGCCTATAGTTACCTGCCTTTTGCCTACACCCTTTTTTAAACAGCAGTGTGACATTCGCTGTCTTCCAGTCTGCTGGGACCTGCTTGGAGTCCAGTGAATTTTGGTAAATTACCACTAACGCATCTACTATAACTTCCACCATTTCTTTCAGCACTCTGGGATGCATTCCATCAGGACCAGGGGACTTACCTACCCTCAGACCATCAGGTTGCTCAACACTGTCCCTTTAGTGATAACAACTGAATTGAGGTCCTCACCTCCCATTGCATCCTTAACATCATGCTTTGGCATGTTAGACACATCTTCCACTGTGAAGACTGACACAAAATAGTTATTCAAGACCTTGGCCGTTTCAGCCTTACCCAGTACTAATTCCCCTTTCTCATCCTGCGAAGGAACTATGTCCATTTTAGCCACCCTTTTTTGTTTTATGTATTTATAAAAACTTTTCCTATCTGTTTTTATATTCTGTGCTAGCTTGTATTCAATTTCTTTATTGCTTGCTTTGTGGTTCTTTGTGCTTTTTAAAGTTTTCCCAATCTTCATGTTTCTCATACTCTTGGCTACTTTGTAAGCCTGAACTTTTAATTGATGCCTTCCTATATATCCTTGGTTATCCAAGGCTGGCTCTTCCTACCCTTGCTATCCTCGTTTTTGACCAGAATATACTTTCCTTGAACACTGAAAAATCTCTTTGAAAGTCCTCCACTGTTCCACCATATAACTTGTGCTTCTGGTCGAATGTAGCCAACTCCTTCCTCATCTCATTATAGTCTCCCTTGTTTAAGCATAGCATCCTGGTTTTAGCTAATACTATTTCATCCTCCATTTGTATCCAATATTAAGATCATACCACGATAACACTTCATAAGAAGATCCTTAACTACGAGATCATTAATTTATCTGTGGCATTACACAGGACCAGATCGAAGATTGCACGCTTCGTTGTAGGTTCAGTAACATGCTGTTTAAGAAAGTTATTATGGATGAGTTCAATGAACCCCTCTTAAAGACTGCTTCTACCGACTTGATTCAGCCAATCAATGCGCATGTCCCCCACAACTACTGTCGTTCCATTCTTACATGCATCAGATATTTCTTGATTGATCACTTTGCCACTGTACCATGACTACTGGGTGGCCTATAGACTACTCCCACCAATGACTTCTTCCCCTTACTATTCTTGATCTCCATGCAAATGGATTCAACATTTTGCTCCTTAGATCCTACATAGTGTCTCCTTAATCTCATCCTTAATTAAGAGCATGACCCCACCTCCCTTACCTTCCTGCCGATCCTTCCTAATTACCTTGGATATTTAATTCCCAGTCATCACCACCCTGCAATCATGTTTCTGTAATGGCAATGAAATCATACCCCTTTGTACTGATTTGCACAACAAGTTTGTTTCAAATACTATGGATATTCAGATAAAGTGCCCTTATACTCATTGTCCCTTTAGAATCTAGCAATCTCCCTGTCTTTTGCATATAGAGTCAGAGTCATAGAGATGTACAGCATGGAATTAGATTAGATTAGATTAGATTCCTTATATTAGATTCCTTACAGTGTGGAAACAGGCCCTTCGGCCCAACAAGTCCACACCGACTCGCCGAAGCGCAACCCACCCAGACCCATTCCCCTACATTTATCATGGCCAATTCACCTGACCTGCACATCTTTGGACTGTGGGAGGAAACCGGAGCACCCGGAGGAAACCCACGCAGACACGGGGAGAACGTGCAAACTCCACACAGACAGTCGCCTGAGTCGGGAATTGAACCCGGGTCCCTGGCGCTGTGAGGCAGCAGTGCTAACCACTGTGCCACTGTGCCGCCCTCAATTATTCTGTTGCCCAATTTTACTTTGCTCTTTCCTAACTTTTGCTCTGGTCTCTGCACTACATCCTTTTGCCTTTCTGCCTGGACTCCCATCCTCTTGTCATTTTAGCCTACCCTTCCTCAGTCTCTCTGCTTGTTGTATCTACCTTTACACCTGCAACTTCTGACCTGATGATCTGGTCCCCACATCCCTGCCAACTTAGTTTAAAGTTTTCCCAAAAGCTTTACAAATCTGTCCACAAGGATGTTGTTCCCCGCCCCATCGAGTTCAGGTGTAACCCATCCCTTTTATACCGGTCATACTTTCCCCAAAAAAGAACCGAATGATCCACAAATCTGAAACCCTGCCCCCTGCACCAACTATGCATTTGTCTGCAATACCTTCCTCTTCTTGCCCTCACTCGGAGCACAGAGATCACTACCCTTGAGGTCCTTCTTTTTAACTTCCTTCCTAACTCCCTAAATTCACTTTTCATAACCTCATCCCTTTTCCTAGCTATGTCATTAGTACTGATGTGTACCATGACTTTTGGCTGCTCACGCTCCCTTTCAAGAATGCCGTAGACTCGATCTGAGACATCCCTGACCCTGGCACCCCGGAGGCAACATACCGTCCAGGAATCTCGTTCTCATTCACAGAATCTCCTGTCTGTTCCCCTAACTAATGAATCCCCTGTCACCAGCACTCTCCTCTTGTCTCCCCTTCCCTTCTGAGCCACAAGGCCAGACGTAGTGCTAGAGGCCTGGCTGCTGTGGCTTTCCCCTGGTAGGTCGTTTCTCCCCAGCAGTACCCAAAACGCTACACTTGTAATAGAGGGGAATGGCCACAGTGGATCCCCACATTGACTGCCTATTCCCTTTCCCTCTTCTGACAGTAACCCAGCAAACTTCATCTTGTAACCTAGGTGTGATTACTTTCCTGTAACTCCTCTCTATCAACTCCTCAGCCTCCAAATGATCTGGCGTTCATCCAGCTCAAGCTCCCTAATGTGGTCTGTGAGGAGCTGAAGCTGGATGCACTTCTTGCAGGTAAAGTCACCAGGGACACTGATAGTGACCCTGACTTCCCACATCCTGCAAGAGCTGTAGCCTCTATCCCCACTGCTCTAAAATAGAGGTGGAAAAAAAAAATCTTACCTGAGCCTCACTGTAGTCCCCTCTCACCAAAATCTTCCAACACAAAGCCATGACACTTTTCCTGACACAACATTACCCCTCAGCATGACTGCTCTCGAGATGAAAATCTTTCCTGTCCTCTTCAAAATGCCCTTTTTTGTTTGGTTAGAGGATTTGGGGTGGCTGAGCGGGGACACTAAATATAGTGGGTTTTAGGCTTAACCACTCCCTGATACCAGTCCATCTGCGATGTTCAGACCAAGCATGATGACTGCAGTGCCATCTCCCAGAATGCCTCTCAGTGACATCATTTCCAAGGTATTCATTATCTCAGTGATTTCAAATTTTTTGGCTCCCAGTTACCAGAGTCTTTCTTTGTTAACAAGTTTTAATTTCCTTCTCCTTTACAGCATCCTTCCCTTTCCGAAGACATTTTCACAGCCTGTATTTCCTTCTTCATTCCTCTCGCAGTCCTCTGCCCTCACCCTTTGCAGGTTCCAGCTCCTACACGACTCATCCTGCAGCCTCTTCTCATCCCAGCCCTCTGGTAGCCTCTTCCTGTTGCCACCAAACATCTTGCAGTGCCTTCCTGCTTCTCAACCATTTTGCAGCTTCTTCCTCTTCCCCCAAGCCATCTTGCAAGTGCTTCCTGCTTCCTCCAACCATTTTGCAGCCTTTTCCTGCTGCCCTCTCCTCTTGCCTGACACCCGAATAAACCTTGCAGTTGTCTCCACTCCTCTGGCAGACACACCTCCGCTGTCCCATTGCACCTGGCAAATGGCTCTCCACTGCGCAAAAGACCCCCACCCCTCAAATCATGATAAAAGTTAATGCTAACTCCCCAATAACTCCCTCCCTTTACCATTTTTCCAACTGTTTGTTGTAATTTCAATCACAGGCTGTTTCTGCCCCATGTTTATTGCTGGAACCTATCAGCAGTAAACATGTGAGACAACCAGCCTATGCATGCAGATACAGCCAATTTTGTTCATGCTACCTATTGGGGCCACTTAACTCTGATTGGTTGCCTCCAATTGAAAATTGCCTTGCATTTTGGTGACTTTCAAAGGCAAATTTGCTCACTTTCCTCATGCATTTGGAGTCAAGCTGTACTTTGCTCTTTTTCTTCCTTCTCTACTCCACCAAGTTTAATTACATCGTCATTATAAAATCCTGCATTTACACATCTGGTCAAGTAGTGGAAAAAGTATTACGTAAAATATTGCTCAGCTGAAACTGGAGAACTTTTGTTTTATTTAGCCTTTACAGTTTGAACAAATTAATAAAATATTGCTATTTATGTTACAATAATTTTACTAACCCTACCTCTCTCAAAGGTCTAGGCCTTCGCTCCACTACAAACTCAGTGTGACAAAGTTCGCAGTAGCTGGTGTTGGAAGATGAAAGCCATCGCTCCAGGCAAGTTTTGTGAACTGTCCCAAGTGTTCCAGTGCAATCACAAGGTGAAAGCAAGCCTTCCATGTTGCTGCCCTCATGACATATTCGGCAAATCGGCCCATCACTGGAAATGAAACGTGTATACATAATTTACCATACAAAATGCATTAAGTAAAGTACCCTACTGCATGTTATAAGCTGATAATGCATGAACCAACAAAGGAACCAAAAAAATTGATTAGGTATTCCACAGCACTGAGACAGATTGACCAATATCATAAGCAGAATGTACAATACAAGTGGAAATACCACTGAGCTGTAACCTAATCTTGGCATTTGATGAGCTTTATTAACTGTCTGAAATTCACACTCATATTCATTTTCAACCATTAAATATGGCTTTTGATTCCCTTTTGCACTATGACATGATACTTATGCCAAGGAAAATCAAAACTTTTATAATAATCTCTCAGATATATAGGGCTCTTTATAATGTTTACCTGAAATTACACAGAATTAAAATACATTTTATATTTTATTAATTATTAAGGAATTCAGATTTATTCATCTGGTGAATCTGGAAGACAATGGAAAGTTGAATTACTGCTCTACAGTATTCAGAAGGGGGGAAAGAAAATCAAAGTCTGCCTGTCTAGTGCTTGGTACTTCTCACTATCCAGTTACCCAGAAAACACTGAGCAAGAATCTGATGCAAGTAGCTAATACTCACAGAGGTCCCCCCAACAACCCACCTTCCCGTCTTGGCACCTTTCCCTGCCACCGCAGGACTTGCAAAACCTGCGCCCATACCTCCTCCCTCACCTCCATCCAAGGCCCCAAAGGAGCCTTCCACATCCAAAGTTTCACCTGCACATCCACCAATGTCATTTATTGTATCCATTGCTCCCGATGCGGTCTCCTCCACATTGGGGAGACTGGACGCTCCTTGCAGAGCACTTCAGGGAATATCTCCGGGACACCCGCACCAATCAACCACAGCGCCCCCTGGCCCAACATTTCTACTCCCCCTCCCACTCTGCCGAGGACATGCAGGTCCTGGGCCTCCTCCACCACCGCTCCCACACCACCTGACGCCTGGAGAAAAAACGCCTCATCTTCTGCCTCAGAACACTTCAACCCCAGGGCATCAATATGGACTTCACCAGTTTCCCCATTTTCCCTTCCCCACCTTACCCCAGTTCCAACCTTCCAGCTCAGCACTGTCCCCATGACCTGTCCTACCTGCCAATCTCCCTGCCCACCTACCCACTCCACCCTCCCCTCTGACCTATCACCTCCATCCCCACCCACATTCACCTATTGTACTCTTTGCTACCTTCTACCCAGCCCCACTTCCCCCCCTCCACCCCGCCCAGCACTTATCTCTCCACCCTGGTGGCTCCCTGCCTCCATTCCTGATGACGAGATTTTGCCCGAAACGTCGATTTTCCTGCTCCTCGGATGCTGCCTGACCTGCTGTGCTTTTCCAGCACCATTCTAATCTAAACCCATTCTGTATCATCTCAACTTACCAGAAATATCTCCAGAGTTTTATTTCTGTAATAATTTGATTTTTCATTTCTCTCAAATTTTAATTAAGTTTATTTATGAATTTAAATTGTTTTTGCGACTCACATGGTTGTACTCTCATCTAATCAAAGAATTAAGGATACAGAAAACCATTCCTTGAGATAGGGAAACTGCTATGTCACATCCTATTTAAGAAAGGAGAGAGAGCGCAGCTAGGGAATTAAAGAATACTTACCTAAACATCTGTTGTAGGAAAACTACTAAGCTTATAATTAAGGATAGGATGACTGAATACCCAGAGAACAAAAAAAAATCAGCTGATCAGACCAAGCCAGCATGGATGTGTAAACATCAAGTCACATTTGACAAATATTAATTTTTTTTTGAAGCGGTGATGAAAGTAAAGTAGCAGATGTTAAAGTAGTGGATGTTATTCACATGGACATACATAATTGATAAGTCACTCATAAAAGACCGTTTGCTAAAGCTGAAGCTTATAGACTTGAAATCATATTACTAAATTGATCAGCAAATAGGTGGACAGGAAGGGACAGAGAGGGGAAATAATGCACAGGATTGCAAGATGTTACCATGCAGTGTCCTGCAAAAATGGAAGTTAAGGCCTCACTTTCACTGTATTCCTATATTAACAAATATATAAAGCTACATATCTAAATCTGCTGTGACAAAAGGTAAGCGGCATCATAAATAGTGTATACATTAAAGTATAATAATATGGACGTTAACACGTTCAATGAATGGGTAAAACTGTTACAAAGGAATTTCAAAGGAGGCAAATGTGCAGTCATCTATTTGACATCTTCAAAAGATAAACAGATTACTTTACAAATGGTGAAAAGCAAGGAGTAGCTAAGATCCAAGATGTTAAAAGAGAAGGTGTAAAATAGGCAACAGCATGCAAAAGCCTAATCCCCAGTACACGAGACAGCCAGTAAGACAGCACAGGATCACACGAGAGCACAATGACTGAAAAGTCTAAGACCACGATTGAACAGTCAAAAAATTAGAGCTACGCTTTTCAGGAATGAAATTAGAAATCCCTTCTTTACACAAAGTGTGAAAGCTGAGAACTCTTTTCCACAAAAGGCAATTTATGCCAAATCAATCTTTAATTTTGAATCTGACACTAGATTTTAGTTAAGCAAAGCAATTAAAAATATTATGCCCAGTTTTGTCTCCTTAAGAAAAGATGTAATTGCATTAGAAACAGTTCAGAGAAGGACCACTTCATTGCCTGGATTAAGGGATTAGGTAAAAACCAATCAATGACTGCAGATGCTGGAAACCAAAGTTTAGATTAGAGTGGTGCTGGAAAAGCACAGCAGTTCAGGCAGCATCCGAGGAGCAGTAAAATCGACGTTTCGGGCAAAAGCCCTTCATCAGGAATACCCGAGTGCCTGAAGGGTGGAAAGATAAATGAGGAGGGTGGGGGTGGGGAGAAAGTAGCATAGAGTACAAGAGGTGAGTGGGGGAGGGGATGAAGGAGAGTGGAGTTGATAGGTGGAAAGGAAGGTAGGCAGGTAAGACGTCATGGGGACAGAGCTGAGCTGGAAGTCTGGAGCTGGGCTGAGGTGGGGGGAAGGGGAAATGAGGAAAGTGGTGAAGTCCACATTGATGCCCTGGGGTTGAAGTGTTCCGAGGCGGAAGATGAGGTGTTCTTCCTCCAGGCGTTGGGTGGTGAGGGAGCGGCAGTGAAGGAGGCCCAGGACCTCCATATCCTCGACAGAGTGGGAGGGGGAGTTGAAATGTTGGGCCACAGGGCGGTGTGGTTGATTGGTGCGGGTGTCCCAGAGATGTTCCCTAAAGCGTTCTGCTAGGAAGCGTCCAGTCTCCCCAATGTGGAGGAGACCGCATTGGGAGCAACGGATACAATAAATTATGTTGGTGGATGTGCAGGTAAAACTTTGATGGATGTGGAAGGCTCCTTTGGGGCCTTGGATAGAGGTGAGGGAGGAGGTGTGGGCGCAGGTTTTGCAATTCCTGCGGTGGCAGGGGAAGGTGCCAGGATGGGAGGGTGGGTTGTTGGAGGGCATGGACCTGACCAGGTAGTCACGAAGGGAATGGTCTTTGCGGAAGGCGGAAAAGGAAATATATCCCTGGTGGCGGGGTCCGTTTGGAGGTGGCGGAAATGTCGGTGGATGATTTGGTTT
The DNA here is from genome assembly GCF_037043375.1 of Chiloscyllium plagiosum. Classification (NCBI taxonomy): domain Eukaryota; kingdom Metazoa; phylum Chordata; class Chondrichthyes; order Orectolobiformes; family Hemiscylliidae; genus Chiloscyllium; species Chiloscyllium plagiosum. Next base: position 31,826,794 of record NW_028270166.1, read on the forward strand.
ATGCAAAGGTTGGTAGGGTGGAAGGTGAGCACCGGGGGGTTCTGTCCTTGTTACGATTGGAGGGGTGGGGTCTGAGAGTGGAGGTGCGGGATGTGGATGAGATGCATTGGAGGGCATCTTTAACCAAGTGGGAAGGGAAATTGCGGTCTCTAAAGAAGGAGGCCATCTGGTGTGTCCTGTGGTGGAACTGGTCCTCCTGGGAGCAGATACGGTGGAGGCAGAGGAATTGGGAATAGGGGATGGCATTTTTGCAGGAGGTAGGGTGGGAAGAGGTGTAATCCAGGTAGCTGTGGGAGTCGGTGAGTTGGTAAAAAATGTCGGTGTCAAGTTGGTCGTCATTAATGGAGATGGAGAGGTCCAGGAAGGGGAGGGAGGTGTCAGAGATGGTCCAGGTAAATTTAAGGTCAGGGTGGAATGTATTGGTGAAGTTGATGAATTGCTCAACCTCCTCGCAGGAGCACGAGGTGGCGCCGATGCAGTCATCAATGTAGCGGAGGAAGAGGTGTGGAGTGGTGCCGGTGTAATTACGGAAGATGGACTGTTCTACGTAGCCAAAGAGACAGGCTTAGCTGGAGCCCATACGGGTGCCCATGGCTACCCCTTTGGTCTGGAGGAAGTGGGAGGATTTGAAGGAGAAATTGTTACTGGTGAGGACCAGTTCAGCCAAATGAATGAGAGTGTCGGTGGAAGGGTACTGTTGGGGACTTCGGGAGAGGAAGAAACGGAGGGCTTGGAGGCCCTGGTCATGGCAGATGGAGGTGTAGAGGGACTGGATATCCATGGTGAAGATGAGGCGTTGGGGGCTGGGGAAACGGAAGTCTTGGAGGAGGTGGAGGGAGTTCCTTGGAGTAGAGGGGATAGGACAGTAGGTAGCAATGAGTTCAGCGGGGCAGGAGCATGCTGAGACAATGGGTCGGCCAGGGTGGTCAGGCTTGTGGATCTTGGGAAGGATGTAGAACTGGGCAGTGCGGGGTTCCCGGACTATGAGGTTGGAAGCTGTGGGTGGGAGATCTCCTGAGGTGATGAGGTTCTGTATGGTCTGGGAGATGATGGTTTGGTGATGGAGGGTGGGGTCATGGTCGAGGGGGCGGTAGGAAGAGGTGTCCTCGAATTGGCATCTGGCTTCAGCGGTGTAGAGGTCAGTGCGCCAGACTACCACTGCGCCCCCTTTATCTGCTGGCTTGATGGTGAGGTCGGGATTGGAGCAGAGAGATTGGAGGGCTGCACGTTGTGAGGGCGAGAGGTTGGAGTGGGGGAGGGGGGGGGTAGACAGGTTGAGGCGGTTAATGTCCCGGCGGCAGTTGGAAATGAAGAGGTCGAGGGCGGGTAACAGGCCAGCTCGGGGTGTCCAGGATGCAGTGTGTTGGAGGTGAGCGAAGAGGTCCTCGGAAGGTGGGCGGGAGTCCTGATTGTAAAAGTAAGCGCGGAGGCAGCGGAAGATATATTCGTCTTCACGGCGTGTATTAAATTCATTGATGCGTGGGCGGAGGGGAATGAAGGTGGGTCCTTTGCTGAGGACTGATCATTCGTCCTCAATGAGGGGGAGGTCTGGAGGGATGGTGAAAACTCGGCAGGGCTGGGAGCTGGGATTTGGTGCGGGTGTGGAACTGGGAGTGGGGGCGGAGCCTGTAACTGGAGTGGGTGTGGTGGTGGTGGGAATGGGGGTGGAGTCATGTGCAGGGGTGGTGTTCCCCTCAGGGATCTGGGGCACGGGGATGGTGACAGTGAGATCTGTGGGAGGCGTGTCAGCAGAATGCAGGTGAGTGGCGTTGGTGGGGGCAGAAGTGGTAGCAGACACGGCAGTGGGGGGGGGGGGGGGGGGGGAACGGAAGTCACTGAGCGTGTGACATCAGCGATGATGTGAGTGGCAGAAGTGATGTCACGTGTGGTGCATGAGAATTGTGAGGGGCGGAAGTGGCTGTGGAAGTGGCCATGATGGGGGCGGATTAAGAGATTATCAAATGAGCAAAGTTTGGACCAGTTGGGTTGGTATCCACTGAAGTTTGGATGAATGAGAGGTTATCTTATTGATACATACAAGATCTTGAGGGGACTTGACATGGTGAATGCCAGAGGGACCAGATCTATGGTCAGGATACCAGATGATGAAACTTAACTCAGCTTTGAAAATAAGTTAGTGGGTGGATTTCTTTTACCCATTGACCTCACTTCATGTCAAGGGTCTAGATGTAAGAGCATTCTCATTCAACTGATGAAAGTCTGCAGTACAACCTTGCCAGGCTTTGGCTGACAGCTCAACACCATGAATCTGTATGGATACCAATTGAACTTATTGTCCTCAGTAGGCAAAGGTGACCAATTAGGTGACCCAGAGGAGGCATAACTGCGAGCTCCAATGGGAGATGAAAAGAAGTTATCTTCATTGTTGGGCATGTTCTTTCCTCCATGAAGGAGAAATCTTCATTGGTGCATCCTCATGATGTACTTGTCCATGTGCCTCTGGCTTGCCCAGAAGAAAACCACTTCCTAGAACTTGAAATGTGGTCTGTCGAGTCACAGAGTCACAGAAATATACAGCATGGAAACATAGACCCTTCGGTCCAACTCGTCCATGCCGACCAGGTATCCCAACCCAATCTAGTACCACCTACCAGCACCTGGTCCATATCCCTCTAAACCCTTCCTATTCATATACCCTTCCAGATGCCTTACAAATGCTGCAATTGTACCAGCCTCTACCATTTCCACTGGCACCATATTCAATACACGCACCACCCTCTGCATGAAAAGTTGCCCCTTAGGTCTCTTTTATATCTTTCCCCTCTCACCCTAAACCTATGCCCTCTAGTTCTGGACTCCCCCACTCCTGGGAAAAGACTTGGTCTATTTATCCTATCTATGCCCCTCATGATTTTATAAACTTCTACAAGGTCACCCCTCAGCCTCCAACGCTCCAGGGAAAACATCCCTAGCCTATTCAGCCTCTTCCTATAGCTCAAATCCTCTAACCCTGGCAACATCCGTGTAAATCTTTTCTGAACCCTTTCACGTTTCACAACATTTTATCGATGGGAAGGAGACCAGAACTGCACGTCCTGTATACCTGCAGCATGCTCTCCCAACTCCTATACTCAACACTCTGACCAATTTAGGAAAGCATACCAAGTGCCTTCTTCACTATCCTATCTACCCTGCGACTCTACTTTGAAGGAACTATGAACCTGCACTCCAAGGTCTCTGTGTTCAACAAGACTCCCTAGAACCTTACCATTACATGTGTATGTCCTGCTCTGATTTGTTTTTCCAAAATGCAGCACCTCACATTTATCTAAATGAAACTCCATCTACCAGACACCTGGCACCTGGACATTCTGCTTTACTACAACTCCTGTCAAAGTAGGTCATATGCAGTTTCAAGCTCAGAGAGTTCATGCCCCGAACAAAACAGGTCATCTACACATCTCACATTCCAGCTCCAACCAACCATGAAACTTTCTTACACATAGCAACCCTTTGATGTTCTGTCCTTCCTCATGGACCTTGTAAAATTACTCCTCCCCTTTCTCAAGTTCCGTCACCAAGTTTCAAGAGATCGACAAAGCTGCTCTTGCTGTTAAATTTTACTTCTTAATCACAGTCCATTACCTGGAGCCCCTCTATCCCCATCCTAGCTACAGCCTATATAACTCCATCCCACCAAGAATGAAACTTCGCCTGTTCTGACTCACTCTATTAACATGCTGATAATTTTGTCATTCTGTAAACACGTCAGGTAGTTTTTGGTTGCATTATCCGGTTTTCCCATCATGCCTAGCAAATACTGATAAAATACCATTTGAAGAGATGGAATTTGCATTAGTACAGGGAAGAGGGGGATAGGGAAAAGTATTTGCCTTAAAAAAATCCAACAAAAAAAAAGAGACAGGAAGGTCCCTTAACAATCTGTTGTTTCACAGATTCTCCCCTTTCCACCATAAGCTCCCTTACCCTGCAACTTTGAGATATCTATTAATTTAGTTTGGGCCTCTTAAGCATATGTGATTTTGACAGTCATAACTTCAGCTATCAAAGAAATTCCCTCCTTAAACCTCTCAAACTCTCTTTCCTCCTTACAAACCTCTCTCTTTAACCCAGTTTATGGCCACCTGACCTAATGTCTCCCTTATGTGGCATACAGTGTTTCTGCTTTATTATAGCAATATGAAGTATCTTGGGATGTCTTATTATATTAAAGACACAATATAAATATAAAGTTGATTTTAAAAAATGTACTCATTCATACGATGTTGTTGTCATCACTAACTGGCCCAACATTTAGTGCCCATCCTTCATTGCATTTGAGAAGGTTGTGGTGAGTTGCCTTTTTGAACCATTGTAGTCTGTTATAGGTAGACTCACAATGATGTTTGAGAGGGAGTTCCAGAAATTAGACCAACAACACTGAAAGAACAGCAGTATATTTCCAAAACAGAATGGTGAGCAGCTTGGAGGAAAACTTGCCGGTGATGGTGTTCTTATGTATTTGTTGACCTTATCTTTCTAGGTACAAGCAGCTATGGGTTTGTCCTGTCTAAGGACCCTTGGTGAATTTCTGAGTGTATCTTGTAAATGGGGCAGACTAATACTACTGAGCACTAGTGGTGGGCAACATAGCAACAGGTGTAGGCTATTCAGCCCCTTGAAGCCCCTCCACTATTCAATGCAATTATGGCAGATGAACTCCATAAACCACCATGGTATTATCACTGACTGTTAATACAGAGACCCAGGAATGTTCTGGAGTCCCTGGTTTGAATCCTGCCATGGCAGATGGTGGAATTCGAATTCAATTTAAAAACAAAACTGGAATTAACAGTCTCATGATGATCATGAATTGATTGTCAAAAAAAAACCCATCTGGTTTAATAATACTCTTAAGGGAAGGAAACTACCCCAACCAGTGGAAATAGTTTATCTATATCTATCCTGTCTTTTCCTGTTAATGGAATAGGAAAGATTTAGAGGGATATGGGGTAGGAGCAGGCAGGTGGGACTAGTTTAGTTTGTGATGGTTGGACTGAATGGTCTGTTTCCATGCTGTATGACTATCTTGAATTATGATTAGATCACCCTGACGCTTCTAAATTCTAGAGAAAACAGGCTTAATTTGTGTAATTTCTCCACATAAAACTATGAGATCCACAGTTAGGGTAGATAGTTTTACTATCTTTTTACCAAGGGTGGAAATGTCAATACTAGGGGTCATAGGTTGATGGAAAGAGGGAGAATGTTTAAAGGAGATTGCGAGGTGTGTCTTTTTTACACAGAGGGTAATAGGTGCCTGGGACACATTGTGATTACTTCTACCACTTCTCCTAGCAAATAGTAACATTTAAGAAGCATTTAGACAGGTGTATGAACAGGCAGAGAATAGAGGGATATTGATCATGTGGAGACAGATGAGATTAATGTAGAATGGCAACATGGTTGGTACAGAAATGACAGGCCAAAAGGTCTATTCTTGTACTGTACTGTTCTATTTTCTAACTTAAGCCCTAAAGTCCAGGTATCAGAAACAATGTGGACGCTTGTGGGTGTGGTACCAGTCAAGCAGCTGCTTTGTCCTGGATGTGTGTTGCTGCAGGTGTATTCATCCAGGCAAGTGGAGAGTTTTCTGTCGCACTCCTGACTTGGAGATGGTAGACAAACTAGTGGAGTCAGGCAGCGGGTTACTCGTGATTATTGGCATGTTGATTAATACTGGGGAAGCAGTGGCATTGTGGCAATATCATTGGATTAGTTATCCAGAACCCCAGGTTAACTTTCTGAGGACATGGTGACATTTGAATTCAATAAAAATGTGGAATTATAAAGTTGGCCTAATGGTGACTCTGCGATCACTGTTGATTGTTATGAAAACCCATCTGGTTCATTATTGTCCTTTAAAGGAGGGAAACCTACTCCTTAATTAGGCTGGCCTCCATGTGACTCCAGAGCCACAGCAATGTGATTGACCTCAGGCAGTTGGCAATGGGCAATAGGTCTGACCAAACCAGCAACATCCATGAACGAATTTTGAAAAAATGGTATCCTGCAGTTACCAAAGCTTATTGTAATACCTCAAGCCAACAGACATGCAACTTGGTCTTCCAAAAAACTGCAGAGAGAAAAAAGGCCTTGTTGACAGGTATAATAGTCTCTAACATGTTGACAATATGCTTATTTCATAACATGCTCAAAACACTAGCAACAAAGGGCACATGCATTTGTAGTTTCTCATATGAACACCTAACCTCCATTTACCTTTGAGTGCTTAGAGCCTTAATGACAGTTGACAGCAGGCGTCCATTTTTTGCCGTTACTTGTGCGATGTACTGTGGTCGCCCTGCATCAGCCGCTGTTACCGTCTTAGAAAAGGCGGCACTGCCAGTACAATCACAAAGAGATCCTGGAAGATGACAGCAGTCACCTGTTGTCATGGCAACAAGGAGTTAATGGTTCCTACATTCACCTGAAAAAAAATTATGAACACCAATGCTTTCAATATCGTTTGGAAAAGCTTAGTTTCCTCATCAGCAATGAGTATAATGAAACCTCATTAACACAATATACAACCTTTGACTATCCTACTTCATTAAAGGGCAAAGTCACGATAATACGCATCGGGAACTAAGTTGCAAAAAGAATACTTGGAAGTATCCACAAAGCGTGTGAATCATCCATTTTCATCACTTGTAATGCCAATTCCTAAGAAGGGCAAAACTATAAAAAGGATTTCCAATTTTCAGAAAAACTCTGGAAATTCCCCAGAGCACGATAAGTCAAACGAGTAAGTTCCAGTTCACCAATGTTCACCATAGCTTATTGCTTCAAAAAAAAAGAGACCTTAGCCCTTTCTCTACCTATGTTCTTTAACCAGATTTGTATACAATTTGAAAAGGTTGTGTCTTCTGACATTATCTACTGACTTGCTACATCGTTTCTCTCATTACCTTCAATAGCCCTAATTACCAAAATATTACCATCTTCACAACTGTAAAACTTGTACTGCCACCCTCAATAAGGGTATTTCACACACTTATTCTACCCATAAAATCAAATTCTCTTATCCTAGAGTTTGTGTTCAATGTCATCTCAAGATCCTGTTGATCTATTCCTCTTCAATATCATAGGACAATACTTTAAAATACAAAATGAAAAAAATAGCAAAACTTGCATAAAATTCCGGTCAGACTATATTTGAAATAAGGTGCACACTTGTGGTCTTCATATTATCAAAAAGAAAGAGGGATTGGAGAATGAGTGGAAAAGGTTTACAAAAAAACTGCCAGAACTGCTAAATGTTTGAAACATTGTCAGTTATATCACTGCTTCACTTTAAATTCACACTGCTCTATTTGAGTATGAATAGCAACAGGAATAACTGTAATAAAAACAAGATAAATGCTCTGTAATCTTATTCTTCCTTTCCTGGAGATAAAGACTGCTTGCGATTAGATTAGATTACAGTGTTGAAACAGGCTCTTCGGCCCAACAAGTCCACACCGACCCGCCGAAGCGCAAACCACCCATACCCCTACATTTACCCCTTACCTAACACTACGGGCAATTTAGCATGGCCAATTCCCCTGACCTGCACATCTTTGGACTGTGGGAGGAAACCGGAGCACCCGGAGGAAACCCACGCAGACACGGGGAGAACGTGCAAACTCCACACAGTCAGTCGCCTGAGGCGGGAATTGAACCCGGGTCTCTGGCGCTGTGAGGCAGCAGTGCTAACCACTGTGCCACCGTGCTGCCCACTACCACCGTGCCGCCCATATGATGCTGTCAACACCAACACAAGGGCAACTTGGTACAGCGAATAAATATTGTTCAAGGCAGTGCCACCCATGTCCCATCAGTCATTTTTTTTAAAAAAAAAAGAGGATTACAGCTACCAGGAAATGTTGAATAGATTGGGTCTCTTTGGAAAAAGGAGGCCTTATAGGTGCAAAAACAGAAATTGCCAGAAGAGTTCAGCAGGTCTGACAGGATCTCTGGAGAGAAATCAGAGTTAATGTTTTGGGTCCAGTGACTCTTCCTCAGAACTGGACCAGAAATGTTAACTCTGATTTCTCTCACTGATGCTGCCAGACTTGCTGAGCTTTTCCAGTAATTTCTGATTTTGTTTCTAATTTCCAGCATCCATAGTTGTTCCTGTTTTTATTAAATCTTTAATTAAAACTTATGGGTGATCTGATTGAGATTTAAAAAAAAATGAATGAGTTGAGCAGCCCATATATGGAAATAAAGAATGCTTCCACTCGTGGGAAGTTTAAGAAAGCAAAGTCCAAAAGATCCAAAACAGTTAATCATGAATCCAACAAGGAAATAAGGAGAATTTTTTTATTTACAAAGCGGTTAAAATGTGGAGGTCACCACCACAGAAATGGTTGTATGCAAATAGCTCAGATACTTTTAAAAGGAAACCAGACAGTATGTGAGAAAAGGATAAAAAGAAAGTTGCAATAAGATGGATGGAATGGGAGGAGACTCGGGTGGAGTACATCATCAATATGTTTAACTGCTGAATATTCTAGTAAGAGGCAGCTGCAACATTGGCATCAGCAATAAAAGATCTTCTTACAATCCATTAAAATTGATCAGTTTCGAAAGAATGACACTCCTTTCTTTCCACCACACATGTTCAACTTAGACTTCTAAAATTTGCAACTTCCATCCTTTTCAGTGTACCTTTTGTTACTGTCGCTTGCAATCTTAAAATTTACATAGAAGTAGGGATAGGAAAGAGCAAAGAGAGACATATGGCTTTAGGATAGGAGTGCCAAGAATCACTGATTTGTATTAAAGTTTTCCCAAAAATGTGACAAAAATATTTCACATATGCTTATCTTTGTTGTTCCAGAGTACAATTGAAGTTTCTATTAACAAGGAGTTGAATTCTACCTAAACAAGAAAAACTATCGAAGCTCGTTGGTTCTTTATGGTATGCATATCTGATCCATTAGAGATCATTTTATGTAATCAGGGACTTTGTTGTCACGAAAAATTCAGGGCAAAGGTTTATGACTTAATTTGTTAAGGTTAAAGAGGCCTACGAAAATGTCTGCCAATTAAAGCCTTATAAAAATATTGCCTCCAATGGCCCTTGTGACAAAACTGAAAGCTACAGAAATGCCAAGTTGAATCATTAGTTACTCCAACATCTGTGTAAAATCAGATGAGACAATTTAGCACTGCCCCACCCCCAACCAAATCATTCTCTCGAAGTAGGAGCAAATTTCTGCAGATAATGGAATCTGAACTGAAATCAAAAGATGCTGGAGATCACAGTGGGACAAATGGCATTCATGGAGAAAAAGCAAACTAACGTTGAGTCTGCAGTGAAGGCAAGGTTGTCCACTATAAACCACAGTTTTGGCTGGCTAAATCACATCAACTTCATTACATTTGGGTGTCGCTAACCTGAGGTAAGTAGAGTTTTTCCTGAATGCAAGCTAGCATGCACTTTGCATCAAGTGGATGGAAATTCTAATTCATTTCACAATAATGATGGTCAGATTCTGCATCCAGTGACAAAAGAAATGCAAATCTTGCCATGTGATCAGGTGTATACTTCCTAATTTTCCTCATCCAAAAACAGACTAACAACTTTTTCAAAGCAGTTGATAGCAGCTATTAAGCAAGTGAGGTGAAACCAACCATGCTGAATCTATTTCTCACAAATACATATTTGTAAATAAGGATGAGGGATCCTTTCGTTCCAACTGTAAAATGTTTTCTGTGTGAAACTGGTAAACACTGACCTTCCAGTGAGTTTTTGAACAATTGTAGATTTGGAAGCACAATTCAATTGGAATTTCAAACAAAGGCAGACAGCCAGCATTACGCAAGAAAATGGATTTTATTTGTCACATTATGGAAACGCCCGAGTTGGAAGCTGTGTAGGAAACTTTTCACTCACTCACACATCTGGAGGAGGTTATAAAATCAAGTTTAAGAAACCATGGCTTGAATGAAATTCACAGCAGTACAGACTGAAACCATATTGTTGTTAGCTCACACAAAACTTATTAAAAACAAAACAGAATGTTACATCAGTCAGAATTTATAACAATTAAACACACTTTACATTACATCTTCAGTAATGGTACAAACCTGAGTTATATTTGGCTTGCCTGTCCCATCCAAACTCCTAAGCACAAATTCACAGCTTAACCTTTCCCACAAACATTATGCTATGTCCTCATTCAACCATTTAAATCTGTTCCACTTCTCAAGCTCCCTTCTAAACTCCTTGCCACCTATGAAGTCTAATCCTGAGTTTCTCACAGAATTATAGCTCTTTAATTCTTCTTAAGCCGCAGTATGACAATTCACACTCATGTTCCATTTCTATTTCTTCTGCATGCTGTACCTTCCTAACTCTCTGAATCCATAAAAAATCTCTCCAGCCCATAATCATTAACCACCTCCTGACCATACTGCATCCTGTGCCCTTAATGACAAACAAGTTTATCACTGACCTTTATCACAGACATCTCTATTTACCCCAGATAAAAAACAAAAACTAACTGACTGCTACAACCACATTCAAAATCTTAGCCTTCTATTTGCTTTACAATTGTCTGCTAAATTGATGGCTACAATGAAGCAAGCCCTGGGTCAGTTGATAGCATTCTCACGCTGCATCATAAACTACCACACCACATCAAACTAGAGGGGATAGGTTTAAGGTGAGGGGGGGAAAGATTAAAAGCAACCTGAGGGGCAACTTTTTCACACAGAGGGTGGTGTGTGTATAGAATGAGCTACCAGAGGAGATGGTGGAGGCTAATATACTTACAATTCTTTAAAGGCATCTGGATGGGTATATGAATAAGAAGGGTTTAGGGATATGGGCCAAATACTCGCAAATGGGACGAAATTAATTTCAAATATCTAATGGCATGGACAAGTTGTTCTGTATGATTCTACGACTTGAACACAAATATGAAAGCTGGCACTCCACTGCAGAACTGAGCAAGTGTTGCACTGTGGATAGTGCTGTCTTTCAGATGAACTATTAAACCAAAGCTTTGGATGTCACAATCCCACAGTAATATGTTAAAAGAATAGGGAAGTCATGTACAATGTGTTGATCAATATTTATCCCACAATCCACACCACAAAAAAATGATTATCCAGTGATTATCACTTTGCTGTTTGTATGAGACTGCTGTGCACACATTAGCTGCCATGGTTGCTACATTGCAAGAATAATTACATTAAAGTATAACATTGATTGTAAAGCCCTTTGAGATGTCCAGTGCACATGAAAGGCTCAATATGAATGCAAAGGTTTTTTAAACAATGCCCCATCAAAACGTACATCACCTATTTCAAGAACTACACATGATGCCATCTGACTCCCTCAAATCAAAGAAACACAAAAGCATGCATCCTAGCACTGAATTAACACAGTCAATCACCAGATCTGGCTTGACCACATCAAATTTTACTGTGCCTCATTTTCTTCTATTTGGGGTGGCACATTAGCTCAGTGGTTAGCACTACTGCCTCACAGCGCCAGGGACAGAGGTTCGATTCCGCCCTCAGGTGACATTCTTCTCATGTCTGTGTGGGTTTCCTCCAAGTGCTCCGGTTTCCTTCCACAGTCCAAAGACGTGCAGGCTTGGTGGATTGGCAATGCTAAATTGCCCACTGTGTCCAGGAATGACGAGGTGAGGTGAGTTAGCTATGGAAATGCAACGTTATAAGGTAGGGGATTGGACCTGGGTGAGATGTTCTTTGGAGTGTTGGTGTGAATTCAATGGGTCCAATGGCCTGCTTCCACACTGTAGGGATTCTATAATCTATGAAAAAGGTACCCCATATTTTGGGCCCTCTTGAACGACAAAAAAAACTAGGCTCCTTTTCTCTTATCAACAATTTTCGTAAAACTCATTTTCCACTGCCTCTTTTCTTGCACCCAAAATTATTAAAGAGTTTAAAGATTTCTTGTCACCAAAAAAGGCATCTGTTCAGTTGTTTTTGCTGCTTCCCTTGTCAGCTATAGTCCTAGTTTCCTCCTAAGTGTCTCTACTTGGACTCCCATCTTTTCTACATTGTACTGTAAACTTCACTTCTATTAGAGCTTCCTGCTGCCCATACAACCCAACTTCCACTTCATCATGCATTGTCCTGGTCCAATGTTAATTAACATTGTGAGTTGCTTCCTTTTCTTAGATATGGAATATCTCCCTTTCAAAAACTACTGTAACCACCCTACTTTCAAAAGCTCCTGTCTTCACTAAATGCCATCCTATTTTCAACCTTTTCTTCTCCAGCATCACTGAACTGCTTTAGTCTCCCATATTTGTGCTCACTTATTGTCTGAACTTCTCCAGTTTGAATCTGTGGGAGAATCCGAAATCAACATCCCAAACCATCTGTTACTGTTGTGCATTATTTCTTAATTATCCTTTCTCTGAAGTCTCTGATACAGTTAACTGCAACCATTTTCTTTTGATGACTTTCCTCTATTTCCAAGTTGGGGTGGTCTCTCTTGCCTTTGTCTGGTCACTCAACGGGTCACAACCAAAGCAATCCAATTACCTTCCATTGTCCACCCTCCGTAAAATTAAATTGATTAAAATCTCTGCTGCCTGTAACAGAACCTGCACCATCACAATGACGGGTCTCAGTTTCGCAATGCAGTCAATTTGAAATTCTTGTCTTGTGATAAAATCCTTTAATTCATGGTTCAAATTTATCCTATTTTCCCCCAAACACTCCAATGTAGATCACTGGATTCATCCTTTTTTCCCCAAATCATTGCGGCATTGCTTTAAGATATCCAGGCTTTGTTCTGGGACAATGTCACTTATCCAGCACCTTGTCATTACTTTCCTCTCTTTATACAAGAAAATAAACTATTGTTTCTCATGTAGTCAAAATTCAATAAACTATAATTTTCATTTAATTACTTCAAGACATGTTTGAAAATTTACTTAAAACAGGGTTCAACAGAATAGGGTCTCATTTGGAATCTACAATTTCTCTGTTACATATGTGCTGATGTTCCCCAGAGTACTGGAATGATGCCAGACACTTCTATTCACAATTCGGCTGGGAGGGGAACATACAGAATTTGATATGTGCATGACACTTGTTAAATAAAGCATGCATCAATCTCTATTTGAATATTAAATATTCACCATCCAAGCACATACATCAATAGCCAACAGCCATTTGGAAGCATCATCAATGGCATGCAAGGGTACCTCGTAAGATCATGATTAATGTTTTAATTTGTGATTAAGTGGGGGTCAAGTAGAAATAAGTTTTTAAACAAATCTTTGTTAACTTTTTCTGCATCTCCAAATGCATCAATTCCTTGCTGCCAGAGTTACTCACTCATGGAATGTTAACCAATCATGTTCATACTTGTTCTAGATACCGGAAGTGGGGTGTATATAAAAAGCAGGAACCCAGGAAATTTCTTGGATGTGCTGTGGAAAATTGTGTTATTCTTGCTGTTTGACTGGATGGTTAGAATTAGTTGATTCAAAGTTCAGGTATTGAACCCAGTATATTTAACACAAGTGGAGATCAGAAAACATGATTGAAATTGAAAAATAGAAATTAGGTTTTTGCAATCAAACAATTACTCAGAGTCATAGATTCATACAGCATGTAAATAGGCCCTTTGGTCCACACTGATCAGAAATCCCATTCTGATCTAGTCCCATTTACCAGCATACGGCGCATATCCCTCTAAACCCTTCCCATTCATGATTCCATGTCTTTTAAATGTTGTCAATGTACCTGCCTCCACCATTTTCTCTGGCAGCTCGTTCCACCCTCTGTGAAAAATAGTTACCCTTCAGGATGTTTTTAAAACTTTTGTCTCTCATCTTAAACCTATGTCCTCTAGTTTTAGACTGTCCTTTCCAAGGAAAAAGACCTTGGCTATTCACCCTAACCATGCCCCTCATGATTTAATCAACCTCTGGAAGGTCACCCCTCAGCCTCCAACCCTCCAGAGAAAAAAGCCCTAGCCTATTCAACCCTCCAACCCTGGCAACATCCTTGTAAATCTTTCCCGCACCCTTTCAAGTTTAACAGCATCCTTTCTAGATGAGAGCAACCTCACATGTAAGTTGTATGATCAAACAACATAAAGTAACCTATTCTTGGAATTTTAATAATTCAATGAAAGGCAACATTTAACTTCCTTTTAAAATAGACTGAAAAGGTCTGGTGCTTAATGTACTATTTATGGAATATTTTTATCAATTGGAAGTTATTTTGTTGTCCATCTTGTATAAAATGTCAAAAAAGATACATACGCTATAATCGTTTATACTTTACGGATACGTTAGAGGTTAATCACCCTTTACCCAACTGCAAAATTGTCAAGGAGCAAAGAAAAACAATGCAATTCTAAAATAATTATTATAGAATGGGACCAGAAATTAAATGCTGCAAACTACTATCTTAATAGTTCATCTGATAAATCTACTCAACTTCCCTATGGTGTATTTGGGTCCTCTGATCTCATACATACATTACATATTTATGCATCCTATGTCAAATTGCATACAGAACAAGTGAAGAGAATACTCATTAAAGCACATACTCTCACCATTGTCAAAAAGTTACTACAATTATACAGCATTTCTTCAGGCTGTTCCCTGCTGGTGGATGCTCTGCAACTTCAAAGCAGAAAATAAGTCTTTTTTGTAAGAGCTTTCATCTCACTGAGGGACTTCAGGCAAATCCACAACTCACCTATGCAGTGAAGGACTAATAATAAGAATGTATGCAAAAGCATGAACATCCATGAAAGGAGATATGTCATAGTGATGTCAGATCAGTGGGATTTAAGAATGTCTATTAGGCTTCAGTGGCACGTCTTTTCTTACTGTGCCTTGTAAATTGTTATGTTGAATGAAGCCTGTCATTGCTCACTCAGATGAATGCACTTACTACAACAACCTGCTGTGAATACTTTGCTCACATTTTGACAGATGTGAAAAGTTACACTACAGCAGCCAAGACAATTCATGATATTCTGAACAACCAAGTACATTCTATATGACATAACTTTAAACATGCTTAACAAAGGTCAATTCTGCCCATCAGGTAATGTTAAAAAAACTGAAATTCCAGTATTTAGTTCTGCATCTTTACCAAAACAAATTCCTTATGGCCATTGCCTTTCTATATATCATGCTTTGTTGAAATATGTCCATTGTTTTTTTGAGATATATTGTTTTCATTGGCGGGTGTAAAGCAATCTGGCAGAGAGCAGTAATATAGAATGAACCAAATACTGTAGCTTTGTAAAGACCATGTCATTTTAGTTTTCTGCTTTTTGAAACTGAAACAAAAAAGGATTTGCATTGAAATCTAGGGATTTACAAGGGAGGTTACATGATTTGAAACAAAAGAATTTCATACCTATTATAAAATGTTTGTGTAGCTGTGGGACCCAGCAACGTGTAGATAAACTGGAGTTGAGAGGTTGTTTTCAAGTGAAGTGGTTTGGTTTATGGACTAAAGACTAGTTATTATGGACAAAGGACTGTTACCTACAAAATTAACAAGGTGATAGATTGTTAGTTACTTGAACAGTTTAGCTCTGAACAAGACAGAAAAGAAACTAGGTTAGACAAGAAGAGACACGAGCTGATTTGCACAGCCAAGAAACTCTCAGTTCTCTGCAGTAAGTCACTTTAAACCTGAGAAAATCAGCTTATCTGTCTTCCAGCAGATGCTGCTTCCACACTATACTTACTGTATTCCTGTGACAATTTGATTGTGTGGCCAAATTCCGTCCTAGGTCCATCTACAATTTGCTAACTATACCACTGTAGTAGGCTAGATCTCAAATAACAATGAGACAAAATAGAGGCTTGGTGGCGTGGTGTAATGATAACAATCTCCCTCTCCATGTCAGCAAAATGAAGAGCTGGTCATGAACTTCAGGAAGCAAGAAGGGGGGGCACGCCCCAATCTACATCAATGGAGTGGAGATGGTCGAGACCGTCAAGTTCCTCGGAGTGATGATCACCAACAATTTGGTCCACTCACGTTGATGTAATGGTCAAGAAAGTACAGCAACCCTTCTACTTCCTCAGGAGCCAAGGAAATTAGTCTGTTACTAACTTTTGCAAACGTGCAATAGAAAGCATTCTATTCAGAGGCATCACAGCTTGATAAGGTAACTGCTCTGCCCAATATCATAAGAAACTATGGTCTATCATGCAAGCCAAACTTCCATCCATTGACTCCATCTATACTTTTTGCTGCCTCAGCAAGGCAGCCAACGTAATCAAAAACACTTTTCCCCCCTACTCTCCTGGTTATGATCTCTTCCTACCTCTTCCATCAAGCAGAATATACTAAAGCTTAAACGAACAAAGGATTCAAGAACAGCTTCTTCCACGCTGTTATTAGACTTCTGAATAGACCTCAAATTTCAAATTTAATACTGACCTCACTCATAGTGTATCTTCTCTGAAGCCATAACATTGTAATCTTCGCTCTGCTCTATTACCCTAATGCACTTTGCATGTTATGATCTGCCTGTACTGCACGCAAAACAAAACTTTTAATTGTACCTATGTATATGTCACAATGCAAGGTTTGTGAAGGTTTGTAGCTCAGGTTGAGGTTTAGGGTGCAGGTTTGCTCACTGAACTGTAGGTTTGATATCCAGACGTTTCATTACCTGGCTAGGTAACATCATCAGTGGCGACCTCCAAGTGAAGCGAAGCTGTTGTCTCCTGCTTTCTATTTACATGTTTGTCCTGGATGGAATTCCTGGGGTTTGTGGTGATGTCATTTCCTGTTCATTTTCTGAGGAGTTGATAGATGATATCTAGATCTATGTGTTTGTTTATGGCGTTGTGGTTGGAGTGCTAGGCCTCTAGGAATTCTCTGGCATGTCTTTGCTTAGCCTGTCCCAGGATAGATGTGTTGTCCCAGTCGAAATGGTGGTTTTCTTCATCCGTGTGTAGGGCTACGAGGGAGAGAGGGTCGTGTCTTTTTGTGGCTAGCTGGTGTTCGTGTATCCTGGTGGCTAACTTTCTTCCTGTTTGTCCTACGTAGTGTTTGTGGCAGTCCTTGCATGGAATTTTGTAGATGACGTTGGTTTTGTCCATGGGATGTACTGGGTCTTTTAAATTTGTTAGTTTTTGTTTGAGAGTGTTGGTGGGTTTGTGTGCTACTAGGATTCTGAGGGGTCTTAGTAGTCTGGCTGTCATTTCTGAAACTTCTTTGATGTATGGTAAGGTGGTTAGGGTTTCTGGCCGTGTCGTGCTTGTCGTGGTTTGTTCTTGAGGAATCTGCGGACTGTATTTTTTGAGTATCCGTTCTTCTTGAATACGTTGTATAGGTGGTTCTCCTCGGTTTTCCGAAGTTAGTCTGTGCTGCAGTGTGTGGTGGCTTGTTGGAATAGTGTTCTGATACAGCTTCGTTTGTGTGTGTGTTGGGATGGTTGCTGGTGTAGTTAAGTATTTGGTCAGTGTTTGTCAGTTTTCTGCATACGCAGGTTTGTAGTTCTCCGTCATCCTTTCTTTCGACTGTGATTTATGCCACCAATCATATTACCAACGAAAACATCATGAAGCTAGTGGACCTGTACCTCACACCCACTTCACCTTCAACAACATAATCTACAAACAAACCAACAGCACACCCACGGGATCTCCGCTATCAGGATTCATAGCAGAAGCGGTAATGCAAAGACTAGAACAAACAGCCCTACCAACCATCAAACCAAAAATCTGAGTCCGTTACGTAGATGACACCTTTGTCATCACAAAACGAAACAAGATAGAAGAGACATTAAACATCATCAACAACACCCTCACAGGCATAATCTTGCCAGTAACTAAGTCATCATCGAGCTCATCCATTCTCTATGGCAATGCCTCTACCAAAGTCCACTCACCAACTAATTAGCACTCCTTTTTAATTCAGCATAAATTCTGTTTTTTTCTTTACAATGTTATTTGTTGCAAATTGTCCTGATGAATGTAAAGCTAAAACCTTAAATAAAACATCTTTTTCAACAATACTCAAAAGAATTCAAAGTTGACTCAAGCTAGACACGTCCTCTTCTTCACACAACAATAAATACAAACTTATTTCTTGTTTCCATATCATCATGCTCTTCCTTTTGAAGAATAATTTCCATATAACTGAAGAATTAGTTTCTGGCATTTATAATTTTTTTTCAGTGACAATGTTGTGAAGTTTTGTGTTGTACATTGTTAGTAGGGAATCAAGGTCTGTGCACACAAAGATGTACAAGAGTTGGTCGCCCCTTTCAAATTTTAATTAAATGACATAAAATATCTTATCAACATTCCCAGCAAAAAACATCCTGTGTAAATCATCAGATTAACCCTGATAGCATTAAAACAAAGTTGAGTGTTCAAAGCTCACTTCAGCACACAATCAAGACAGAAACACACAATTGAGCCAGTTTTGCAACAAGTGTCAGGATGAGTCCTCAACTCTAACTACAGATAAGTCCCCTCAAGGACAAAGGAAGGAATTTATATGTGGAGTCAGAGGAAATGAGTGAGGTCGTCAGCGAATATTTTAAATCAGTATTCTAATAGGAAAAGAACATGGTGGATGGTGGGTCTCAGGTTGGGTACGTTGGTATTCTAGGGTGCGTTGATATATAAAAAAAAAAGGTGTTGGGTATTTTGAAAAGCATTAAAAGATAGACAAAACCCCAGGACTGATGGAGTCTATCCCAAAATGCTGAGAGAGGCAGGTGAAGAAATTGCTGGATCCTTCTCTGAAATCTTTGTATCCTCTATGGTCACAGGAGAGGTTCTAGAGGACTTGAGAATAGCTAACTTTGTTTAAGAAAGGCAACAGGGATAATCTGTGAAATTACAGGCTGATGAACCTTATGTCAGTTGGAGGGAAATTATTGGAGAAGATTCTTAGGGATAGGATTCACTCACATTTGGAAAAACTTGGACCTATCAGCAATAGGCAAAATGGCTTTATGAAGAGAAGGTCATTTCTCACAAACTTGATTGAATTTTTTGAGGAAGTGACAAAGATGATTGATGAGGGCAGGACTGATGTTGTCTGCTTGGATTTCAGCAAGGCCTTGACAAGGTCCCTCATGGCAGACTGAACAAAAGCTGAAGTCACATGGGATCCATGGTGAGCTGGTAAGATGGATATGGCTACATCATAGAAGATGGAGAGTAGCAGTGAAAGGGTGCTTTTCTGGCTGAGGTTATATGACCAGTAGTGTTCCACAGGGATCAGTGCTGAGACACCGTTTGTTTGTGATTTATTTTAAATATATATCTGACAGTAAGTTTACAGATGTCACAAAGATTGGGAGAGCTGCAGACAGTGAGAAGATTGCTAGAGGATACAGTAGGATATAGATAGAGATATGGGCGGAGAAATGGCAGGTGAAATTTAATCTAGACAAATGCAAAGTGATACGTTTTGGACAGTCTAAAGCAGGAGAAAAGTATATAGTAATTGGCAGAACCCTTAGAAGCATCAATATATATACACAAGGATCTAGGCATTCAGCTCCACAGTTCCTTGAAAGTGGCAACACACGTGGATAAAGTGGTCAAGGCAGCAATATGACATGCTTATCTTCATCAGTCCTGGCAGAGAACATAAAAATTGGCCAGTCATGTTGGTGGGCTGAAAGACTTGGTCCTGCATTGTATTGTTCTTTTTACCATAATCAAATTAATTATTCATCTCACTACTAGTGGACAAACTAGCTTTGTACAAAATGGGTGCATAACAGGAACAACTTTACAATACAACATGTTCTACACAAAGCATTTGAGGATGAGATGTGATGAGAATGCAATATAAACCCTAGTTCATGTTATCCACTGATGAAATAATTCAGCCCAATGTTCTATCCTTTCTTCCAACCTTGCAGCTTCATGTCCCTGAATGCCAGTCAAATTTCCTCTTGAAATTATGGATTGTCTCCACTTCTACCACCTTACAGGTAATGCATACCATCACCATTCATTTCATTAAAATGTTCTTGCTCATATTGCCCCACATTTCACAACCCCCCACCCCCCACTCCAGCATCTGTATCTCTAATACAATCTTCAATCCATCACCTCATTTTTATATCATTAGTTAATGTGAAAAGCATTTCTTTGTTTACCTTATCTAAAACTGTTATATATTGCAAAGTTGTAAAAAGTGCACTCTGAACCTCCTATGCTCCAAGATGCTCCAGTGTCTCCAATTTAACCTTGCAGCTAAATTCCCTCAAGACTGATGCCATTCTGTTAAATATCCTCTGCACCCTGTCAAAGACCTTTGCATCCTTCCGAGAATATGGTGACCAGAACTAATGAAGTACTCTAATTGTGGCCTAATCAGAGCATCATAAAAGTTCAGAATATATTCCCTGCTCTTCTTTTCAATATTTCTATTAACAGTTACATTTGTGTTGTTAACTAGTATCTCAAAATGTCTTACCATCTTCAAACTTCTGTGGACATAACATCTCCAGGTCCCTCCAGGCTCAGACACCCATTACAGCCGTCACTAAGTATATTCTGCAATTCTCTAATGCTTTATCCAAAATGTAACACTCTACACTTAACTATTAAATTATATTTGTCTGCACATTCTGCTAACATGCCTGTCCCCTATTGTAGTCAATTGTTATCATTTTTACTGTACACACAGATTTGGTGTCAGTTTTTGAAATTTTACTTTGCTATCTAATATTCAAGTCAAATATATCAAAGGCTGTAGGCCAAACACTAATTCTTGGGAAATAACACTTTTCAGTCTGAAAACAACTACTTACCATTTTTGTTTTCTGTCTCAAGTCAATTTTCTACCCAAACTAACATTGACCCAACTATTCTAAGAGCCTCAAATCTGTTAGCCAGCTTTTATCCTGGCTCTTCATTTAAAATCCTTTTTTTTGAAAAAAATCCATACAGACAACATCAAATTCCCTTCATTAACCTTATTTGTTGTTTCAAGAAAAATTATATTAGATTAGTCAAACACAATCTATCTTGTGCAAATTCATGCTGGTTCTTCTTTATCAATCTCATCGTGCCAAGTGTGACAATACTTTGGCTTTAAAAGATGATTTTTTTGTCTTTTTTTTAAATGAAGAAAGATTGAGACAAACATGACGAGCAGTTTGTCTCAAATATTGGAATAGAAGAAGCAGCCTGAATGGGTGGGGTCAAGCTCCTATACAACCTGGATTTTCTTTTAATTGTAGCCTTCAAGAGCATTCGCTGGGGTCTTGAAGTTTGGAAGTGGAAGCTCTTATTTCTCTGACTGTCATAGCTAAAATCTGGGGTTCTATTCCTGCTGCACAAATTGCATGTGAGACAATCTATTTTACTGAATTTGCCTTTGCCATGCATGTATTTATGGGAAGCTACTGTATTGGAACAGTTAATTAGTGGTAGCGCATATATAACATGCTGTCAAGCATTTCAAAAGAGTTACAGTTAAGCCGATTCTTTTCTTGTATTTTTATTTTATCTATACTTTAGGTAAGGTCTATGAATAAAGTGTGTTTTGTTTCAAGCCTGGTAATTTGACCAATCAAATTGCACCCGGAACACAAAACTTTACACTTCCTTGAAAGAAGGAAAAAGTTAGGGTCCAGACTATCTTCTTAATATATTTTGAGGGGGTTTGGTCTGGTCCACAACACCAAGTAGCCAGTAATTCTTTTCACCTGGACTAGTTTCTAGAACTTTTTCCACCACTGATGTCAAATTAGCTGGACAAAAGTTAGTAAGGATATGCTCACAGTCTATTGTACAAGGGCATCACATTTTCCACTTTCTAATCTTTTGACACTCCTGATACAGAGGGAAAACCAAACAAATTATGGTAAGCCCTTCTACAAACTCTATCTTTCCCTTAAGAACCTTGAAATAAGTGAACTGAACCAGGGACTTATCCACTCTGAATATAATCGACCTTTTCGATACATCCTGCCTGTCAATTTTTACATCATCCATTATTTACCATCACTGCATCTATAACATTTATCAAAAGCCTCCTCCTTAGTAAACTCCTTTGGTATTCTCGCTTTTCACTGTGATTTTAAGCATATATCACCTTTGTTGCTAATTAACCCCATCTTGGCTGTTAGTATCCATTTATATTTTAAATGCTGGATGATGATTTTTGGGTTATCCTTTATGTTAACTACACTCCATTTTCAAATTCTCTCTTTGCTAGTCTTACTTTTAGTCTTTGCCTCCCTTTTTAATAAATTGTATTGAGCCTGGTTTGCACTTGATAACCAACAAATACCTTTATTGTTTCATCAGACACTCTTTTTTCCAGCCAAACAGTTGTTCCTTTTACACAAACCTCAGTGCAAATCTACCATTTCACTGAGCTGTTCCACTTAATTAGAAAAACACATACCAAAAGGTTTGTTTCCCATTTGTTACAAGTAGTGCCATTGTTCCTATTGTCCATACAAAGTTAGGAAAAAGTTAGCATTCATTTTATTAATATTATTGCAAATTAGGAAATTATTGCATCACAATAGTTCAGATCTCAAATTCTGGGATGCAGACAGAATTCTACTTGTGCAATATCCAGTACATATTTTCCAACACACATGGTTGTAAATTAAAAGGTCAGAATATTGGAATGGTTATCAAAAAGAAAATGACTGAAATCTAATGATAGCTAACACTTGAAAATAACAGATCCAGCCTTGACGAACAGTCTATGAAATCTTCATCTACTTTTCAAGAGGTTGATGGCTTGTTAAATATTTCCAACACTGTAGTTTTAATCAATAACACTTGTCTGTTATCTTGATCACTAGCTTGTCCAACTTTTTAAGTTCCATTCCATAACTTCACCCTCATTATAAATGCAGTAGAAAGCTGATGTTACTAATGTCAAAAATCGATTATGCTTCGTAACCAAACTGGCAGATGTTTTTAGTGTATAATAGTGAAAGACCTTTTCTTAAAAACCTTTCCCGCTCTCACAGGTGGCATTTAATGCTGATTGTCCCTGATGGATGCTCAGTGTTAAACTGCTAGATCTGAAATAATCCCACTTAGAGTGGTGGTAATCCCACATAATACAACAAAGGATGTTCTCTGCGTGACGATGACACTTCGTCTCCACAACAGCTGCTCAGTCATCATTCTTGCCAAAACTGTCACGGACAGATTCATTTTTGACAAGGAGATTGAAGAAGATTAGGTCAAGGTGATTTCCTCAAATTCCAGGAGCAGCAATTACTGTTTTATATGCTGTTGTATTGTTTTGGAACGTTGGAAAAAAAAATGTCAAACAACGGCACTTTTAAAAGGGAGAAGGACAGACAACAGGCAGCACATGATCAGTGAAGGAGACAGAGTGAGAAAGAAACCTACACTGCTAACTGACACAGTAAAATTACAGCCTGTTTGAATTCATGTATCACTGGACATCAGAGTGTATCTATGAAAATGTAACACAGTGAAATTCACAACTAATCTTGGAGGAACCTGTTTGGGAGAGGTCATAGCACAGAAACAGACAAGTGAAACCTTGCTATAAATCTACAAGAGGGAGTAGAGTCAGTTCTTTCTTCATTATGTTTTATTGAGATCCGTCTTGATTAAATTTTTAAAATAAAAGCCATAAGTATTAAGTTAGCCTATTTTCTGGGTCTGTAGATTGGAAGGAGCAAAAATGGCCTTTAGTAATGCGATTGTTTCTTCTTGTCGGATTTGGGAGTTTTGAGAGAGTTTATGTGTTACTGACGATTATATCTGCAATAAATGTTGTTGGTTGTGAATCCTATCAGATTGAATGGATCAGATGGAGTGACAGTTCGAAGCAATGAGAAAATTACAAGAGCAAGGAGGTGTAATGGATGGCAGTTATAGGAAGGTGGAAAAAGTCTCAGATACAGTCACATAGATGGGTTAACTCCAGGAAAGGTAGGAGATGTAGGCAGATAGCGCAGGAGTCTTCTGTGGCTTTCCCATTTCAAACAAGTATCCTGTTTTGGAAAATGTAGCGTGTGATGGATTCTCAGGGGAATGTAGCACGAACAGCCAGGTTTCTGGTATCAAGACTGGCTCTAAGTAATGAGGTGCACATTGGGTCCCAAGTGATCGATTGTGTTAGGGGACTCTCTAGACAGAAGCACAGACAGATGTTTCTGCGGCCAGCAACAAAAAATCAGAATGGTGTGTGACATCCCTGGTGCCAGGATCAAGGATGTCTCAGAGAGGGTGTAGAATGTTCTCAAAGAGGAGAGGGACCAGCAGGAGGTCATTGTGCACATTGGAACCAATGATATAGTAAGGAAAAAGGATGAGATTCTGAAGGGAGAATATAGAATGTTAGGCCCTCGAGGGTCATAATGTCTGGATTACTCCCGGTACTCCGAGTTAGTGACGGTAGGATTAGGAGGATGCAGCAGATGAACGTGTGGCCGAGGAGCTGGTGTATGGGGGAAGGATTCACATTTTTGGATCATTGGAATCTCAAGAAGGATGGATTGCTCCTGAATTGGAAGGGAACTAATATACTGCCAAGGAGATTTGCTTGGGAGGATTTAAACTAGCAAGGTTGGGGGGGGGGGGCGGGGGGAGTTGGGGGACCCAGGGAGATAGTGAAGAAAGAGATCAGTCAGCGACTGGTACAGTTGAGAAAAGAGGCAAGTCAAACACAGTCAGGGCAGACAGGGACGAAGCAGAGAACAAGCTAAGACTGATAAATTAAACTCATTTATTTCAATGCAAGAGGCCTAACAGGAAAGGCAGATGAACTCAGGGTAGGGCATGGTTAGGAACATGTGACTGGGAGATCATAGCAATTACAGAAACCTGGCTCAGGGATGGACCGGACTCGCAGCTTAATGTTCCAGGATACAAATGCTATAGGAAAGATAGAAATGTGGGCAAGAGAGGAAGGGGAGTAGTGTTTTTGATAAGGGATAATATTATAGCTGTATTGAGGGAGGATATTCCCAGAAATGCATTCAGGGCATTTTTTGGGTGGAACTGAGAAATAGAAAGGGATGATCACCTTATTGGGATTGTATTATAGGCCTTCTAATAGTCAGCAGGAAATTGAGAAACAAATTTGTAAAGATATTTAGATATCTTTAGATATTAAGAATAATAGGGTGGTTCTGGTAGTGGATTTTAACTTTCAAAACATAGACAGGGGTTGCCATAGTATTAAAGGTTTAGATGGAGAAGAATTTGTTAAGTGTGTACAAGAAAATTTTCTGATTCTAGTAATGTATCTACTAGAGAAGGTGCAAAGCTTGACCTACTCTTGGGGAATAAGGCAGAGCAGGTGGCTGAGGTGTCAGTGGGGGAGCACTTTGGGGCCGGCGACCATAATTCTATTACATTTAAAATAGTGATGGAGAAGGATAGACGAGATGTAAAAGTTGAAGTTCTAAGTTGGAGAAAGGCCAATTTTGACAGTATTGGGCAAGAACTTTCAAAAGCTGACTGGGGGCAGACGTTCGCAGGTAAAGGGACGGCTGGAAAATGGGAAGCCTTCAGAAATGAGATAATGTGAGTCCAGAGAAAGTATATTCCTGTTAGGGTGAAAGGAAAGGCTGGTAGGTATAGGGAATGCTGGATGACTAAAGAAATTGACGGTTTGGTTAAGAAAAAGAAGGAAGCATATGTCAGGTATAGACAGGAGAGATCAAGTGAATCCTTAGAAGAGTATAAAGGCAGTAGGAGTATACTTAACAGGGAAATCAGGAGGGCAAAAAAGGGGACATGAGATAGCTTTGGCAAATAGGGTTCAGGAGAATCCAAAGGGTTTTTACAAATACATTCAGGATAAGAGGGTAACTAGGGAGAGAATAGGAGCCCTCAAAAGATCAGCAAGGCGGCCTTTGTGTGGAGCCGCAGGAGATGGGGGAAGATACTAAATGAATATTTTGCATTAGTATTTACTGTGGAGAAGGACATGGAAGATGATAGAATGTAGGGAAGTAGGTGGTGACATCTTGAAAAATGTCCATATTACAGGGGAGGAAGTGCAGATGTCTTGAAACGCATAAAGGTGGATAAATCCCCGGGACCTGATCGGGTGTTCCCTAGAACTCTGTGGGAAGCTAGAGAAGTGATTGCTGGGCTCCTTGCTGAGATATTTGTATCATCGATAATCACAGGTGAGGTGCCGGAAGATTGGAGGTTGGCTAACGTGGTGTCACTGTTTAAGAAATGGTGGTAAGGACAAGCCAGGGAACTATAGACCGGTGAGCCTGACATCAGTGGTGGGCAAGTTGTTGGAGGGAATCCTGAGTAACTGGATGTACATGTATTTGGAAAGGCAAGAACTGATTAGGGATAGTCAACATGGCTTTGTGCATGGGAAATCATGTCTCATGAGTTTTTTGAAGAAGTAACAAGGAGGATTGATAAGGGTAGAGCAGTGGATATGATCTATATGGACTTCAGTAAGACGTTCAACAAGGTTGCCCATGGGACACTGGTTAGCAAGATTGGATCTCATGGAATATAGGCAGAACTAGTCATTTGGTTATAGAACTAGCTTAAGGTAGAAGACAGAGGGTGGTCTTCGAGGGTTGCTTTTCAGACTGGAAGCCTGTGACCAGTGGAATGCCACAAGGATCTGTGCTGGGTACACTACTTTTCATCATTCATGTAAATGATTTGGATGTGAGCATAAGAGGTACAGTTAGTAAGTTTGCAGATTACACCAAAATTGGAGGTGTAGTGGACAGCGAAGAAGGTTACCTCAATTACAACGGGGTCTTGATCAGATGGGCCAATGGGCTGAGGAGTGGCACATGGATTTAATTTAGATAAATGCAAGGTGCTGCATTTTGGAAAAGCAAATCTTAACAGACTTGTACACTTAGTGGTAAGGTCCTGGGTAGGGTTAGTGAACAAAGAGACTTTGGATTGCAGGTTCATAGCTCCTTGACAGTACAGTTGCAGGTAGATAGGATGGTAAAGGCAGCTTTGGTATGCTTTCCTTTATTGGTCACAGTCTTGAGTATAGGAATTGGGAGGCCATGTACCAGCTGTACAGGATGTTGGTTAGGCCACTTTTGGAATATTGCATGCAATTCTGGTCTCCTTCCTATCAGAAAGATATTGTGAAACTTGAAAGGGTTCAGAAAAAAATTACAAGGATGTTGCCAGTATTCGAGGATTTAAGCTATAGGGAGAGGCTGAATAGGCTGGGCTGTTTGCTCCGGAGCGTTGGAGGCTGAGGGGTGACCTTTTCGAGGTTTATAAAATCATGAGAGGCATGGATAGGATAAATAGACAAAGTCTTTTCCCTAGGGTGGTGGAGTACAGAACTAGAAGGCATCAGTTTAGGGAGAGAGGGAAAAGATTTTCAAAGGGGCCCATGGGACAATGTTTTCAAACAGAGGTTGGTGCATGTATGGAACAGGAATTGATGGAGGCTGGTTGAATTGCAATATTTAACGGCATCTGGATGGGTATATGATTGAGAAGAGTTTAAAGGTGAGCCAAGTGCTGGCAAATGGGACTAGATTAGGTTGGGATATCTGGTCAGCATGGACGAGTTGGACCGAAGGCTCTTTTGCCGTGCTGTACATTTCTATGACTCTAAGTAATTCTATCTCTTACATTGATTCTCAGCCACCTGCTACAAACCTAGTCTGGCAGCCATCTCTTCAAGGACTCCAACACCTTGGTCAGTGGTGGTGTATCAAATTACTCTGGGAAATGGATATCAAAATCCCCACCCTGGGCTCTGCTACCCTGAGCACCTGTTTCAAGTCATGTTCAATGTCAAGTAGAGCTGGTTATTCAAATCAAAAGTCCATTACTGCACCGCTACCTCTAGTTCTTATGGTACGACAGGACACACTCAGGTATGTCAATGGAGGAATCTGTATCAGGGTGAGGGACAAAAATCACAGACGGTGGTGCCCCCACCAGAGCAAAGTGGGCCATGATTTAGCTACCTGTCCCAGGCCTTGGCATGGTTGAAAGATATGGGTTGTTTCTGTCAGTATAACTATGTCAGGCTATTGCTTGACTAGTTTATGAAACAGCTCTCTCAACTTTGGTTCTTGCTATTAGTTGCACAACTAACCAGGCTGGGTGTACCCAATGCCAGACCAATTAGTAGTATGCCTTGTTTTATATTTGTTTGACTGTTTTATCATGCTTCAACACAACTGTGTGACTTTGCTAGGCCATTACAAAGTGCAAAAAGTCAGCCAAGTGCATTTGGAGTCACATATTGACAAAACCAAATAAGGACAGTAAATTGCTGTCCTAAATAGGACTTTAATGAATCAGATCAGTTTTCATGACAATCTGTTAACTCTATGGTCATTATTAATGTTCATAGATCTTTACTATTTTTAAAAAATTACTTGAATTTCTACTCTGCCAGTTGTATTGAGATTTGAACTCACATCTTCAGAACATTAGTTTACACTAATCCATTACCGACACAGTAATACACTGTACAACCATTTTGCTGCTGTTCCTGGTGCTAAAAACTTAAAATGTTATACTGATCCACACAAACGATGAGATAGATGCTTTATAGGGCAGAACAAATAGACATGACACATAATACAGAAATGCTATTGGGAAAAGGTGTATTCAAATTACAAATTGACAAGAAACGTTTGAAAGCAGAGGTTGTAGGCAGACAGGCCAAAGAATTTAGATGAAATTTGTGAGTGTAAGATATAGTTGATAAAAGAAGAATTGTTAATGGTGGGCCAGAAACAAGACGTTGAAATGAAAGCACTTGCCGTAGGTCACTGAGGCAGGTTGAGCAAAAAATAATCTCATGTTAAAAGAATGGAGTTGCACAGTCAGTACACTAAAAAAATGAGGTTACTGTGGAGATGGAGATTAGAGCACAGAGACTTTGCACAAGCAAAGTAGTGAGCCATGGCATCTGCGTAAGTCATATGCTGTGGAGGCCAGAAAGCATCGAACTCAGGAATCAAATTTCAAGATTAGGATATGGTTAAATCTTTGGAAGAAGTAACCACTTAAAAATTTTTTGCTTATTGCACAGTTCTTCTAAAAATGTTGTTCATGCTGTTGCCTAGTGGAATCCAAACCTGTGACTGTGTCAGCCGAAGTGAATTAAAATTAGCTACCTGTATGTTGTTGGAATTAATACAGATAAAAACAACCAATAGTATTTCCTCAACCATTGTGTGTACCAATTCTTTAAAAACCCAACAACAGACACCTAGCTGTGAAGTCGTAACTTTTTGAAGTTCATTATTTGTGACACAGTTTTAATACAAATATTTAATATAATTAAGTTAAAACAATACAAACTGAATCAATGCTAAAATGATCTAGTTTTGGATGACCATAGATTGGAACTTCATATTTTATGAACTCTTTACAAGTTATAATCAGTCAATTCAAACAATGTACATCTGTGGCATTCTGAGAAACAGAAAAGGATATTTCAAGAACCGCCTCCTCCACTGTGGCTAAACACATTTTAAACAGTAAATCTCCATCTGCTTTGGGAATAGTAATGTTCTAAAATATTGAGACAGAGCAGAAAGGAAAGAAATTCCTTGCAATATGCAAGGAGACAAAGCAAAAATGTTCTCACAGCTCAATAAATTAAAGAACCAGTAAAATTAATAAGTGACATCAATAGATGAATGTTTCATACATTGCTCTGTTGATTTATTTTAAATGGGTTGAAAACCATTCTCTCAAATGACAAATCTTCATCAATGTAGTGTCTCCCTTATAAAAATTGACAAAAGTAATTGTTCAGCACAGTATGAAGCACCTCATACTCTTTTAAAGCATCAAGGTAGACTAAGTAGTTTCCTAGAAACAAATGCAAATAAATTGTAGGAGGGAAGAAAATCAAAATTACTTTACTTCCCTAAATCTAATGCTAACTTGTAAAAAGAACAATGATATAAAATATGGAGTATGATTGCTGAACAATGGAAGTTTTCTTGCCCTTATACTGTGTTTGTTATGTGAGACTCTCCTCATGAATAGGATAGATTTTCCTATCAACTGTTTTGTTCTCTTCTACGTTTGCTTTTTTTCAAAAATTGAAAAATAGACAAAGCACCATAATATATTTTAACACAGTTTTAAAAATGGAAAACATGAGTAGTTGATAGCTAGTTTTTTAAAAAATCAGTAGATTGCAGGAAGAAAGAATAATTGGGGGAATTAAAAAATTGTGTTTTCCTTGGAAAAGACCTTGGAAAATAATGAGTCCAATGATTATCAATAAAGTGAGGATTCAAGGTGGAGAAGGCTGATTGGCATTTGAGAAATCATTAATTAGTTTTCAGTGACTTCAGTGAAGCAGATATTGGGTTTTCAGGATAGTGTTTAATGTGATTTTAACATATGCATGGTGTGAAAGCAGTTTTGGTTCATGTTAATAAAGTCATTGAGATTATAGCACAGAAACAGACCCTACAGTTCAACTCGTCCATGCCAACTAGATGTCCTAAATTACTTTAGTCCCAGTTGCCAGCATTTGGCCCATATTCCTCTAAACCCTTTCTATTCATATAACCATCCAGATGCCTTTTAAATGTTGGAATTGTACCAGCTTCCACCACTTCTTCTGGCAATTCATTCCATACCACCCTCTGCATAAAACAGTTGCCCCTTAGGTTCCATTTAAATGTTTCTCCTCTCACCTTAAACCTATGCCTCTAGTTTTGGATTTCCCTACCCTGGGGAAAGATCTGACTAGTCACCCTATCCATGCCCCTCACGATTTTATGAACCTCTATAAGGTAACTGGCATTCTGCAGAGTGTTGAAGGACAAAGACGTGCAGGTGCTTGGTTCCTTGAAAGTGGAGTCATAGGCAGACAGTGTAGTAAGGAAGGCATTTGGCACACTTGGCTTCATTGGTCAGAACATTGAGTATAGGAGTTGGAATGTGTTGGCTGGACAGGTCATAGGTGAGACCATCTTTGGAATAGTGCATACAATTATGGTCACCCTTCTAATAGGATGTTGTTAAACTTGAAAGGGTTTGTTACTAAACTTGAGATTTACAAGGATATTGCCAGGACTGGAGCCTCTGAGTTAGAGAGAGAGGCTGAATAGCCTGAGGCTTTTTTCCCTGCTGTGTTAGAAGCTGAAAGGTGACCTTATAAGGGTTTATAAAATCATGAGAGTCATGGATAGGATGTATAGCCGAGGTCTTTTTCCTCAGGTTGGGGTGAACAAAGTTAGATGGCATAGATTTAAGTTGAGAGGGGAAAGATTTAAAAAGGACCTACAGGGTAGCTTTTTCACACATAGGGTGATGAGTGTATGGAATGAGCCGCCAGAGGAAATGGTACAAACACAACAACTGAAAGGCATCTAGATGGGTATATGAATAGGAAGGGTTTGAAGAGAAATGGGCCAAATGCTGGCAAATGGGACTAGGTAAGATTGGGGTGTCTGATCGGCTTGGACAAGTTGGACCAAAGGGCCCATTTCTGGGCTGTACAACTCGAGGACAATATAACGAATAGTTCACACCATCCCCAGAAAAAAATCCCAGTGATACACTGATTTATTTTTTCAATTCCCAAAAGTTTAAACAGATTGAAAAATGCAAACTAGTATTTACCATTCTCCTTTTGTAATATTCTTGTTAAATATGTACAGCATTCAATGACATCATTCAATTATAATTGCATTTATTTTCATATTTGAGAAGGTTTGGAATGATGGAGAAAAATGTAGGAGAGTATCAGTACTTGTTCATTTGGTTTTAGAACTCATGAAATTGTATATAGATTCTAGGAAGTTGATTAGCTCAGTTGGTTGACAGCTAGTTTGTGATGCACAGTAATGACAACAACTGACTTTAGATTACCATCAAGGACTCTCCTTCTCAACCTCTCTGCTTGCCTGAGGTATGGTGACCCTCAGATTAAACCACCACCATTCATCTCTCTCTAATGTGAGAGTAGCACCATGAATCGATAGAACTTTTACATAAACACTAATTTTCCCTTTTTAAAAAGAAAATAATCACCTGAATTGAAAACAAAATTCTGTGAATGCACAACAGATTCACTAGTGTATTAAAGGACAGTTAACATTTTGGATCCATTTGAGTTCCAAGTAGATGACTAATAATTCCTGTAAACTATCGGGTCATCAAACTTATTCTTCATGTGAAGTGAGCCAGCAAAAAAAAAGTAATCTTTTGGAAAACTTAGTTGACATAGTCAGTCTGTTCAATGAAGATGAAAGTATTAGGCTTAAATGTTCTACTTTTAGATGTTTATCACTTTTGCTGAGCATTTCCAACACTCTCTGAACAGAGACACAATGACTGTTATGTTTACAGCCAACTTTAGGAGGAAAGGAAATACACTGTGGAAGATCAAAATCAACTTTTTTTGAAGGTGAAATATTTATCCACAGTATTTAGGAAAAGATTGGGTTATGTATGCTCTTTTAGTCATTCAAGTGCCATTGCCTTCACACACCTTATCATACTTATAATTATAAAAATCCATGTTTTTACAATCATAAGTACCTTGCCAATTAATTGATAGTTTATTAAAACCGCAATATAGAGAACTGAACCAGGAAACATACCATTTCCTCCAAGGCTGAAGCCAACAAAATTTGGCAATGCAACTTATATTTGTATAAATTTAGTCAAGATATGACATTGGTTCCATGGTTCACTTCAGAAAATGGCTACATAAAATTAACTTTTTGCAACAGAAAGCCCATTTTAATACATTTGTCATCCATTGGTAACGGGTTACAGAAAAAAACAGGTTACCTCTCATGCAATTCATATCTCACCAAAGACAAACAATTTCAAAGGAAACAAAGAATTTCAAATAAAAGCTTAACTTGAGAAAAACAATTATGAAAAAAAACATAATAAGGAGATAAAGAGAAAACAGAGACAGAGATATTGAGATTAACAACAAGTTACAATTCTTTCTCACTCATGCAAGGTAAATTTGCTGCTCCCATTGTGTATTCTCTAGATAATGTGTTCTGGCTATTAAACAATTTCCATACTCCACACATAAGTTTTGCATCTGGAAACTGGGCC
The DNA here is from genome assembly GCF_037043375.1 of Chiloscyllium plagiosum. NCBI lineage: Eukaryota > Metazoa > Chordata > Chondrichthyes > Orectolobiformes > Hemiscylliidae > Chiloscyllium > Chiloscyllium plagiosum. The sequence goes on from NW_028270166.1 coordinate 31,859,811, forward strand.
ACTATTCTCCACACATGAACATATTTGTCTGCTCTATTTTTCCATTAAACAGCAATTACTTGGCAACCAGAAATGTTCCTGGGAGCCAAACAGTTATTCACATGTACTATTCATCAATCTTACAGATATGTTTGTTACTAAAAGATTATTCACATGTATTTTCTCATATTACAGTTATCCAATTGGTTCCAATTCTCAGTAAATGTAACTTTCAAAGCAGATCTGAACATTTCAATTTAATTTCACCATCCCTTCAAACAATACATTCCACACCATAATGTATGTTCTTCTGACCATGAGAATTAGGAGCGGAAATTAGACCATTCAGCCCATCGGGTCTGCTCTGCCATTCAATCATGGTTGATATGTTTCTCATCTCCATTCTCCCGCTTTCTCCCCGTAACCCTTGATAATCAAGAACCTATTTATCTCTGTCCCTATCTATCAATGATCTGGCTTCCATAGCCTTCAGTGACAATTATCTTAACTCTGTATTGTTTGGTTACAAACCACCTGCTGGCAGAGAAAGTTTCTCCGTACCTACTGCTTATTTTCTTTTCAGAAACAACCAAAAATTATTTGTTCATAAGTAAAGCAAAGTAGATTTTAGAGTTTCTTTTAATCCTATGAAGACATTTTGTAAACTTAGATTTATGGCAATACAAAGCAAGTTTCAAAGTATTTACATTAAACTGATGAAGGGAAGATCAGAGGCTTTCAGTACACAGTTGAATTTAAAGAACCATCCCAGTAGATGTCAGAAAAGATTCAAGCCCTTTGATCATTTAAGTACCCAGAAGCTCTCAGTAAATTGCACAGTCCTGCACAATAATTTATTTATCTATCCACAACAAATTATTTATCTAAACAAAGTTTTTACATAAGAACTACCAGTACAAACCTATCATTGAAAAGAAAAAGAAACACAATTCCCCTATTAAATGGCCACAAAACAGTTTTCAGTATTGAGAAAATATAGTAATACATTACAAAAAAATGAGTACAATGTATGTTTGCTTTCCAGTTACTTATAATATGCAAAGGAAAAAAATTAACTTAGGTAGAAAATAAGCCAAATAACCTAAATTTAAATAAGTATGTCAATGATAACGCAGCTTCAATAACCACTAAAGAGGGGCAGCTCAATAAAAATAATCTATATTGGTCTTGCCTTTTGCAGAGAATTAAAAAAACAAAATTTGACACCATACCATATAAGGTGATATTAAACAAGATTACCAAAAGCTTGGTCAAAGATCTTTAAGAGACATTTTAAAAGGAGGAAGGCAGCAATGTGCCAGAGAGTTTTATCAAAGCAATTTCAGAGCTTATGAAGTGGCAACAGAAGACACAGCCAATTATCAAGGTGCAACTCAATTTAAGGATGCTCAAAAAGCTGGAATTGCAGGAGCACTAGTATATAGGGTCATTATGGGGCTGCAAGAGAGTACAAAGATAGGAATGGTTGAAGCTCTGAGGAATCTAAATATTAAAGTCAGGATATTAATCAGACAAAAGTCAAGAAAGGTGAGCAAGCACATGGATGATGAGCTGGCGGTACTGTATGGCTAAGTTCAGAGGTAACAGCCTACCTTAGGCTTCAATGTAGGCGACTGTACAGGAGTACTTTGAAATAGGAGAAAGTGAGGACTGCAGATGCTGGAGATCAGAGCTGAAAATGTGTTGCTGGAAAAGCGCAGCAGGTCAGGCAGCATCCAAGGAGCAGGAGAATCGATGTTTCGGGCATGAGCCTGAAGAAGGGCTTCCTGAAGAAGGGCTCATGCCCGAAACATCGATTCTCCTGCTCCTTGGATGCTGCCTGACCTGCTGCACTTTTCCAGCAACACATTTTCAGTACTTTGAAATAGTCAAGAGTAATGAAGGCATGGATGAGGTTTCAGCAGCTAGGCGAAAGTGTGGACTGCAGATGCTGGAGATCAGAGTCTCTAGCACAAGATTAGAATGATGCTGGAAAAGCAGGTAAGGCAACATTTCAGGAACAGGAAAATCGACAGAAGCCCTTCATCAGGAATGACAACAGCTGATGAGCAAGGCAGGGATGGAGTCCGGTGATATTTCAGAGGAAGAAATAGACTGCTTTCATGATAGCCCTTTATGTGGTCAGAGGTTCATCTCCAGTCAAATTGAACACAAGCTTACAAATGTTCTAGTTTTGACAGCTCCACTATAAAGTTAAATTTATAGTTCCACAAGATAAGTTGATTTGGAAACTAGCTCTAAGAAATACTGTGGAAACACTCAATTGATAACGTTTCCTATTCTGTATTTGTCCAAGTTATGATTCAATAGGAACAAAAGACTGCAGAAAGTTTAAGCTCAGAAGCGGTGGCGAGAAATGGTAGTCATAAAAATTAAGTTGCAGTATATGATAGCACATTAGTGGAAGCTTTTTTTTTCAATGTAATACTTGTCTAGGTTCACTTATCAACCATGAAGTATGTCAGTACCATTTGGTCTCCACTGTCAACAAGCTAGACTGCTAACCAAACCGTTCGGAACCATTTGACAGCTCACCTGGTACATTATTTCAGACACATATAGATGTTATTGTGAAAACAACAATAAGCCATTGAGGCTTTGATGCTACATTTATCTGGGACTTCTATGAGGATTATGCAAAGAACTGTACGATGTGCTCCATTTCCTCCGAGTTGTGACAGCAGACGGTGGGGGAAGGTGGGGGCTAGTCCTTGCAGCGATGTCTGGCTGGGGCTTGCGCTCCACACAGCTGCAGAACGAGTGACAGTTCACTCGGGCATCTACTTAAAACATCACTCGAGGAGACATTTTAACTAGAAAATAAACCAACAAGAGACTCCCAATCCCAGGACTATGACGCACAACACCTCGTTAGAAGAGGAGAACCGCTGGATGTTTAATGTTAAAAATATTTTTTAAATCACTGACTTGATTCCTCGTTCATTACCTCAGGGTGGTCACTTTCGGAAAGGCTGTCTCGACGATTCGCGGGGCTCGGATCAATAGTTCATTGGGCCCATCTCTCTGCCAACATCACCGCTCCCAATCTACAATCCTACTCCTTAAAGAGAGAAAAAAAATCCGTGCCGGAAGAGGAGCGTGTTCTTGACTAGCTGTGAATGACAGAGAAGCTACCCAATCAGCCGCGGCATACTCGTATCATTGACAGCTTTTGTAAACAATCGGTGAAGAGGATCCAGCAAAAGGCGGGACTAGGATCCGGGCTGGATGACTTCACCCAGTCAGGCGTTGCAGTGTGGGGGCGGGATTTATTGCCATAGTGATGGAATCTCTATGGTCCGTAGCACGCATGCCGCTTCCTTATTGGCCACTGAGCTGTCAATCAGTGGGCGAGTCAATTGTAGTTTCCGGTTGTTGGGTAGAGGTTGGGCTTGTGCCTGCGCCGAGAAAAAGGAAGGATTTCTTTGCGGTCGTTGTAGGTTTGCACCGCGGCATAAACCGGTTATATCGACGTTAAAATGGGAACCAGGGATGATGAGTACGATTATTTATTTAAAGGTAAGGTAAAGGCTATCTATAGTGGCGTTCAAATATATTTGTCCTCTTTTATATTTTAGTATGTTAGGCGTAGGCCTCAGGCTTTATGCCTTTAACAGGCGAAGGAGGGTTGGGTTAAAAAAAACTTATTTGCTCTGGACCTGAAGTTTTTTTTTCTCTCTCTTATTGGTGTTTTGTTAACTTGTTACCAAGAAATCTGGAGGGACTTCATAGGGATTGAGAGTAGGATCTGGAACCTAGAAAGAAGCCACCCAAAAAGCTATCGTCTGCAATAATGTTAATCCCCATCTATTACCCATATGTGATCTGTATGTTTAATCCAACTAACACTGTTTCTCCATTTAGCTGCACGTTAAAACTTTGTCCTTCTGCATTTAATTTTTATTTCTGTGAACTGGAGTCTGTTAGTTGTAGGCATTGTCTACTTTTCTTTCCGTGTTTACTGGAAGTAGTTTTATGTACCCTTCAAAATGCGTATGTACTATTCCTTGACTGTATTTTATACATTTAAGTTCAAAAGCAATTTCTTTTCCGCCACGACATTGCATTTAGGGGCATTTTGCTTAACCGCTCTAAGCGCGTAAACTGCGAAAAACAATTGGTACAAATGGTTTTTGTTCCTCGACCCTTTATACTTGAAGGGAACATTTTATCACCAATGGTTTGCATCTCCGTCGATTAAGATGCTGGATATAAAGTAAATTGTATGGCCACAATAAGACTGATTGGCTTAAGGTTGTTTTTCAGTTAGTAGTTACCAATGCACCAAAAATGCTTGATGACATCAGTTGTCTTCGATGTTATGGCCAATCTTTTGTTTCTTGCTGGTCTTTCACCCTCACAATTCAACTTTTTCTTCCACCTCAAAACGAACTCTTGTTCTACGTGTCAGGTTTTTCTGTCTTCTATCCTTTTAGCAGGAAAGAAATGGTGGAAGTTGAAAACTAGGTAGCAAGGAATTAAACTTTATCATCCAGTATTGATATTAAATGTAGAGTAGATTAAGTACTGTCTTTTTAATCACAATTTGCAAATGCATAGACATGCCATCTACCTGTGTTAACTTGTGGTGGGAGATGGGTGGAATTTACTTGTATTTTGGTCTAAACCTTTGTCTGAATATGCCTCTGTGAGGTACCTTTGGTGCCTTTCAGCTTCAAAGGTGCTATATTAGTGCAAGTTGTTGTAAATGAAGAATAACTGCATAAAAAGTTGGTTAGATGCAGTCAGAGTATTGTGTGCAATTCTGAAATTCACAATGTAGGAAGGTTGTGATTGTACTGGAGAGGGTGCATAGCAGATTTGCTAGGATGTTGCCTGGCTTGCAGAAGTTAGACTGTAGTTCTTTTTCCTTGATGGAGACTGAGTTGAAACATGATTGAGATGTACAGAATTGAGGGGCATAATTGGGATAGACAGAACTTCTTGCTTTTGGAGGGATAAATGACCAGGGGTGTAGATTTAAGATAAGGAGTGAAAGGTTTTGAGGGGGTGCAAGAAAAATCTTCACATGAAATGTAGAAATCTAGAACACATTATCTATAAGGGTGGTTGAGACAAAAACCCTTGTAACATCTAAACATCTTGAGTGTGCTGCTAAGCCATGCAAGGCTATTGGCCAACTGCTGTAGAATTGAGTTCCTGCCTGAAATGTTGATTTTCCTTCTCCTCTGCTGCCTGACCTGTGTTTTTCCAGCACCACACTAATCTTGACTGCTGTAGAATTGAGTTAAATAGTTAGGTGATTGGCCCATCAAGTCTTCAACAGTCAAAAACAAAGGTGCTGTAGGATCTCTGATTCTGACTCTAAATATTTGTAAGGTGCTTTAGCTACTGCTTTTTGACTATATCATGTTAACTAAATGCAGTTTCAACTCCATAAATTTAAGTTTAAAAACTAGTAGGGCTTCAAAAATTAGGAATTGGGTAGGCTGTTTGGCTCTCCAAACCTGTGCCATTCAGTCAGATCATGCCTGGGTATTTGCCTATTTGAACAATTGTATGCAGGCTGTATATAATTTTGCACATGTTTTTCATTTCTCTGCTTTGATTTGCATAACCATTCTCAAACACTTATATTTTTCTGAACTGCAAAGTTAAGGGCACAACATGCATTCTTTGCTGAATAAAGCCAAAGCAACTGCAGATGCTGTAAATCAAAAATGGCTGCAAGAGCTCAACAGGTCTGACAGCATCTGTGGAGAGAATACAGGTAACGTTTCGCATCAAGTGACCCTTCTGAGGAAGGGTCACTCAACCTGAAATGTTAAGTCTGGTTTTTCTGCACAGATGCTGTCCGGTATGTATTCTTTAGTTTTGGTCTCTGTAGTTCCTCCTGGTTTGCATTTTGTGGGTGAACTTTGGAATGTCGTTATTCCTGGAACTTGGTTCTATTGGGTTGTTGAGTGGAATCCTGCATGGTTGGCATTTTTGTTTAATATAGGCAGCAGCTAACCTATTTATTCAGCTCTGGTATTACCAGAGCAGTAGCTTTATCTGTAAAATATCATTCTAAACTGTGACTTTCGATTGCAATATTTTATGCTTCCCTGTTTTGCTGGCCAAAATGTATTTTGAGAATTTCATTTTCATGTAGTTTGAGAAATCAATTGGAGAATTATGAAGATCTGTTAGTTAAATTAAGATGGTTGTGTTTTATGTTCCAGTTTAAAAACAATTCTATTCATAAACTCTTTCCAAAAAGGAACATTTTTTTTTTCTGTATCTTTTATAGGGAGGATTATATTCCTTCATTTTGTTTGTGGAATTGGTCAAACTGCTTGGTTTGCAGAAAGGTTGAAATTATAACAGAAGATAACAGGAACTCCCCACATACGTTCGAGACACCACCCACGCCCTCCACCTCCTCCAAGACTTCCGTTTCCCCGGCCCCCAACACCTCATCTTCACCATGGATATCCAATCCCTCTACACCTCCATCCGCCATGACCAGGGCCTCCAAGCCCTCCGTTTTTTCCTCTCCAGACGTTCCCAACAGTACCCCTCCACCGACACTCTCATTCGTTTGGCCGAACTGGTCCTCACCCTTAACAATTTCTCCTTTGAATCCTCCCACTTCCTCCAGACCAAAGGGGTAGCCATGGGCGCACGTATGGGCCCCAGCTATGCCTGTCTCTTTGTTGGCTACGTAGAGCAGTTGATCTTCCGTAATTACACCGGCACCACTCCCCACCTCTTCCTCCGCTACATTGATGACTGCATTGGCACCACCTCGTGCTCCCGCGAGGAGGTTGAGCAATTCATCAACTTCACCAACACATTCCACCCTGACCTTAAATTTACCTGGACCATCTCTGACACCTCCCTCCCCTTCCTGGACCTCTCCATCTCCATCAGTGACGACCGACTTGACACTGACATCTTCTACAAACCCACCGACTCCCACAGCTACCTGGATTACACCTCTTCCCATCCTACCTCTTGCAAAAATGCCATCCCGTATTCCCAATTCCTCCGCCTCCGCCGTATCTGCTCCCAGGAGGAGCGGTTCCACCATAGAACACACCAGATGGCCTCCTTCTTTAGAGACCGCAATTTCCCTTCCCACGTGGTTAAAGATGCCCTCCAACGCATCTCATCCACATCCCGCACCTCCGCCCTCAGACCCAACCCCTCCAACCGCAACAAGGACAGAACGCCCCTGGTGCTCACCTTCCACCCTACCAACCTTTGCATAAACCAAATCATCTGCCGACATTTCAGCCACCTCCAAACAGACCCCACCACCAGGGATATATTTCCCTCCCCACCCCTCTCCACCTTCCGCAAAGACCGTTCCCTCCGTGACTACCTGGTCAGGTCCACGCCCCCCTACGACCCACCCTCCCACCCTCCCATCCTGGCACTTTCCCCTGCCACCGCAGGAACTGTAAAACCTGCGCCCACACCTCCTCCCTCACCTCTATCCAAGGCCCCAAAGGAGCTTTCCGCATCCATCAAAGTTTTACCTGCACATCCACTAATATCATCGATTGTATCCGTTGCTCCCGATGCGGTCTCCTCTACATTGGGGAGACTGGACGCCTCCTAGCAGAGCGCTTTAGGGAACATCTCCGAGACACCCGCACCAATCAACCACATCGCCCAGTGGCTCAACATTTCAACTCCCCCTCCCACTCTGCCGAGGATATGGAGGTGCTGGGCCTCCTCCACCGCCGCTCCCTCACCACCAGACGCCTGGAGGAAGAACGCCTCATCTTCCGCCTCGGAACACTTCAACCCCAGGGCATCAATGTGGATTTCAACAGTTTCCTCATTTCCCCTTCCCCCACCTCATCCTAGCTTCTAACCTCCAGCAACTCGATCCCCTGACCTGTCCGGACTTGTCCGACCTGCCCAGCTCCTTTTCCACCTATCCACTCCACCCTCTCCTCCCTGACCTATCACCTTCATCTCCTTCCCCACTGACCTATTGTACTCTATGCCACTCTCTCCCCACCCCCAACCTCCTCTAGCTTATCTCTCCACGCTTCAGGCTCTCTGCCTTTATTCCTGATGAAGGGCTTTTGCCCGAAACATCGATTTTGCCTGTCCTCGGATGCTGCCTGAATTGCTGTGCTCTTCCAGCACCACTGATCCAGAATTATAACAGAAGATCACTTGTCCATTGTCTGTTATAGTTCTATATACAAATGATAGATAAAATATTTGCATAGATAAGCAGAAGTTCATATTTAAGCTTGATAACTAATATTCCTAAACAGATTCAACTGCACTTTTGCACCTCACATGTCCTCTCAATTCTGTTGAACAAACAGTTAAAACATTTATTTTTCTACTCTTTAATTTTAGTTTTCACCAAATAGATAGTTTATCTATTTAATCAATCATTTATAATCATTTCTTGTCAAAATTGTAGACTAAATGTGAGCATGGAGTAGGAGATAAGGAACAGATTGTAGAGGGAGCACAAATTATTGTATAGTTCAATCTGTACTTGTATTATCCAATTTCACTTCCTTTTGGTATTATATACAATAAAATGGCAACTTGGGGAGCAATGCTGGTGGGACTATAAAAACTATATATAGTTTTACTGTAGTGTACTTATTGAGAAAGGTAATACTGAACCATTAGTTTTCCAAAAAGCACAAGGATGTAGCTAGTGACATTCATGAAGGCTGTCTATTTTCAGTTAGGATGTGGAAATGTAGAATGAAAAAGTTGATCACCACCTGGAAACAATTGTCTGAGTACTAAGGTTTTATGATCCCAGTGGGTGGTAGTACTGGACAACTCAGCTGAGTGAAACCTGGCTTGATTCTAAGTTTTTTTTTATTCTTTTGCAATTTGGTTACTGTGGTGGTCACTTAATGAACATATTCATTCAAGGCTATCGATATATTTTTAGCGCAAGTTTATTTTGTTTTAAAAAAAATTCAAAGCTTAATTTTACTCTTCAACAGCATGTTAAAAAAAACTCATTCCAGCAATATCCATTTTTAAAATCCTCCTATTCCACTGAAGCAACACTGCTACTTAACTTTTTAACTTATTACTCTGGCTGTTTCAAAACTTTGTCCTTGGATTGTTGAAGCAGCTTAAAATGTTTGAAGCGCTGATGGCCAAGGTACTTCCAATTCTAACCACCTGAGAATTTCTCCAATTTTGTTTTCAAAAACTGACCTTTCTATTAGTCTCTATCTTCTTCTGACATCAACTTGCTAATGGCCCTTGGCTTTCTGTTTTTGTGCATGTCGTAAAAGATTTGTTGTAAACCTTCCGTTAACTTCCCAGGTTGATGTTTAAACATTTAACTTGAATCATGTTTTCTTGCAAAAGTTGTATTTGGATAATTAAAATGACTCGCTAAGCTTTTCTTAAAAAAAAAACAAGTCACCTTCACAGAATTGTGAACTAAAATACTTCCTCCATTTTAAAATCCAAGTTCCATGTAATAACAGTGCAAACCTATATCTCAACATTTTTTACTTCAATTGTTTTGACCTTCCAGTGTCATAAAATGTCACAAGCCAGTATCATACCTCATCTGGTTAGATATTAAATTGTATTTGGGCAGAAGACCAAAGGCTTGGCCCAAGAAGTGTCTTAAAGGAGGGCAGATGTTTAGTTTGGGAGTTCCACAGCTTTAACTTTTTGAAGCAGTGTAATTGCAAGTGGTGGAATATTTACAATCGGGGATGCATACAAATTTGAGCTCTTCTATTGGTCAGAGTATTGAGTACATGAGTTGGGAGGTCATGTTGCAGCTGTACAGGATGGTTGGTTAGGCCACTGTTGGAATATTGCGTGCAATTCTGGTCTCCTTCCTATAGGAAAGATGTTGTGAAACTTGAAAGGGTTCAGAAAGGATTTACAAGGATGTTGCCAGGAGGATCTGAACTACAGGGAGAGGCTGAACAGGCTGGGACTGTTTTCCCTGGAGCGTCTGAGGTTGAGGGGTGACCTTATAGAAATTTATAAAATTGAGGGGCATGGATTGGGTAAATAAGCAAAGTCTTTTCCATGGGCTCGGGGAGTCCAGAACTAGAGGGCATAGGTATAGGGTGAGAGGGGAAAGATATAAAAGACATCTAAGGGGCAACTTTTTCATGTAGAGGGTGGTGTGTATGGAATGAGCTGCCAGAGGATGTGATGGAGGCTGGTACAATTGCAACATTTAAAAGGCATTTGGGTGGGTATATGAATAGGAAGGGTTTGGAGGGATATGGGCCATGTGCTGGCACGTGGGACTAGTTTGGATTGGGATATCTGGCTGGCATGGTTGGGTTGGACCGAAGGGTCTGTTTCCATGCTGTACGTCTCTCTTTCTAGAAGAAACAAAGATCATGGAGATTTGCTGAGTTGAAGAGAGATAGCTGTGGAAGTGTTTGAAAATAAGAATGAGCATTGTAAACTCAAGGAACTGCTAGACCAGAAGCCAGTGTGGTGACCATAGTTGAATGGAATTTTCTGCAAGTTTGGACGTGGGCAGTGCTTTCTGGATAACCTCCTGTTTTTGCCTGGTGGTTGATGGAAGATGAGCCAGGAGAGTATTACAATAATCTAGAGGTAATATAGTAAAATACACCATTTTTTCTGAAAAAAGATCATGCATGAGTCACCATTGTTTACTATATGGAGTTTTTTTTTTGCAACATCTTTTATTTCTTTTAACATCTTAATTCCTCTTTGCATATTGTCTGTATTTTAGCATTGTTTTCTTCTACGTTTCTATCTGGCCTATAATTAATTTTCAAAGCTTACTTTGGCTCAGTGAAAGCACAACGTTTTTTTTCAAAACCTACCATTCTGCTAGTAACTATCTTCTGAACGCAACTTATTAATGGCCCTTGACCGACTGTTGTAAGTGTGAAGTTTGTGTTCAAGCCCCACCCAATGATGTAAGTATAATCTGAATTGTTGGTTTTGTTTAATACTGACTATTGAATTGTCGGAGGTTCCTTTTTTTTTTAAGTTGTCAAATTGTGGCCAAACCTTTTCAGGTGTACGTAGAGCTGTTTGTTTGGTCAGGTTAGTTTGCCAGGCTACAATGTGGCCCTCTTGCTAAATACAAAACTTCTAGTTGATCTGTTACCGTGTGGGAAGGCATGACACAATGTAGCCTTCAGGTGAAGGTAAGCTAAAGGATAATTGGGCAGTGTTTATACCGTCTCAGTCTCAAACCCAAGTTAAAAGTTATAAGTTTGATTGTTTTGATTTAAATTCTTGTTTCCATAAAATACTTCTGACCATGTGTTGATACTGCAGCACTTTCACTGTCAGGAAGGCCTGTTTCTATATAAGCTGTAACTATCACCAGTGGAATTTTGTAATGTTCTCTTTTAAATAAGCAGTCTTGAATTCCTTTCATACTTGTGGTTGACAGTTTGAGTTCCAACGACCATGTTCATTATTTGGGTAGTTTTTTGATTATGATACTGACTGTCTTACCCTGCCTTGTGCTAGCTACATGGAATTTCAGAATAGTAATAATCAAATTGGGTGGTGATTCCTTGTTTCATCATAAGGAATAATTTGGTTGTCAATTTACTTTTTTAACTTTCTACCCAAGAAACTTGATTTTCAATTTGAAACACGTGAATTACTTTAATCCAGTGTCAATAATTAGATAACAAAGTACATTGTATAAACACAGGACTACCTAATGTAGCTTGAAAGCCACTTTTCAGGATTTTGAGGACTTGCTTTATTTTGAACTTTAAACTCTCCCTGCATCATACACTCCTCTGTACCCAGGGTGCAAGCAATAATCTGTGAATACCACCCTCTGTTATCTCTCTTTACCCACTAATTTATCTAAACATTGTTTTAAGAAGCAGTATGGATATATTATCAAGTGATTGGTAAAACAAACTTTTATAAAACAACTTAGTGAATTAAGATTTAAAGTTTCAACAATCAGATTAATTATGAACTGAAGTCATTAAAATGTTGAAATCAAAAAAACTCACTTATGATCTTTTGTATTGCTGACAAGTAACATTTGTGTAAGTATTTAACTATTTAATTGAAGTTTGGAATGTTTACAGTGAATACGTGAAGGCTAAAATATAAGGATCAGCAGTTCTGTTCTTTTACTCTTAAGATCCTTGCACAGTTGATGCAACTGCAACACACCAACTTCTCTGAACAAGCAACCAAATCTTGTCAGCACAGTACAGTGCAAGCTTTAGAGAAACCCTGAACACTCTTCACCATGCTTGCGAGTTGTGTGGAGAGGTGTCTCTGAACAAAGGAAGGTTGTTCCTTTATACAAAAATCTTTAAATCGCACTTAGTAATGCCCACAAGATAACCCTCAGCCATCCCCTCAATCACATGCCACTCAAGATACAAAGCAGTGATCACCCTAGCTTCTGAGACAGTGTACAAATCACCCCTTAATGGTCAAATCTGTTGCAAATAGTTTTTTTTGTAACTATAGGGGAGTTGTCAAATTCCAACTGTAATATTCTTATTGACTTCTGGATGGAAATGTAAATCACCTATGGCAAGGAAATGGCCATGTAAACATAGAAAAGTACAACACAGAACAGACCCTTCAGCCCACTATGTTGTGCTGTGGATTATTCCTAATCTAAAATAACTAACCTATGCACTCCTCCATTCACTGCTATCCATGTGCATTTCCAGCAGTCTCTTAAATGTCCCTAATGATTCTGCTTCCACCTGCAGCACTGGCAATGCATTCCATGCATTCACAACTGTGTAAAGAACCTACCTCTGACGTCTCCTCTATGCCTTCCTCCTAACACCTTAAAACTGTGAACCCTCGTGCCAGTCAATTCTGCCCTGCGGAAAAGTCTCTGGCTATCGACTCTATCCATGCCTCTTATTACCTTGTATACCTCAATCAGGTGCTCGCGCTCTCGCTGTCGCGCTCTCGCCAACCTCTCTTCGTAAGACAAGCCATCCGGTACAGGCAGCATCCTGGTAAACCTTCTTTGCACCCTTTCCAAAGTCTGTATTGTTCCTATAATTGTGCGACCAGATCTGGACACGATATTGCAAGTGTGGTCTCACCCAGGGTCTTGTAGAGCTGCATCTAAACCTCATGTCTCTTAAACTCGATCCCCATGTTAATGAAAGCCAAAACACCATATGCTTGCTTAACAACCCTATCCATTTGGGTGGCAACTTTGAGGGATCTATGCACTTGAACACCACTGTTCCTCCACACTGCCAAGAATCCTGTCTTTAATCCTAATATTAAGTATTCAAGTTTGCCCTTCCAAAATGCATCAGTTCGCATTTATCCAGGTTGAACTCCATCTGCCATCTCTCAGCCCAGCTCTGCATCCTATCTATGTCATGCTGCAGCCTGCAACAGCCATCATATTATCAATGGCACCTCCAACCTTTGTGTCATCAGTAAATTTAGTAACTCACCCCTCCATCACCCTCATTTATAAAACTACAAAAAGCAGAGGCCCAAGAAGAGAGCCTGCGGTATACTACTCACCACTGACCTCCAGGCAGAAATCTTTTCAACTACAACCACTCTTACCTCTGTCAGCCAACCAATTCTGAATCCAGACAGCCAAATCTCTGTATCCATACCTCCTGACTTTGAGCTTACCGTGGGGAACCTTCTCAAATGCCTTGCTGAAGTCCACATACACCACATCCACCACTCTGCCTTCGTCGACCTGTTTCGTCACCTGCTCAGAACTCAAAGCCATGCTGACTGCTTTTAATCAAGCTGTGTGCTTTTCCAAATAGTCATAAGTCTTATCCCTCAGAATTCTTTCCAAAACCTTGCTGACCACAGACATAAGACTGACTGGTCTGTAAAGTAGGTAAAAACAGACTGCAGATGCTGGAAACCAGAGTCTAGATTAATGGTGCTGGAAAAACAACAGTTCAGGCAGCATCTGAGGAGCAGTAAAATCAACGTTTTGGGCAATACGTATTCCAGATTAAGGGCTTTTGCCC